>NW_011480245.1:3710-6188 GCF_000754665.1 Bison bison bison
CATGCCTTTGCAGTTTTTACAGTGTAGTCATTTGGGTCTCTGAAAGATAAGTGGCCTTTGGTGCTCAGTGACTCTTGGATGAAATCATGCTTAGGACATGGATGAAGAGTGAAGAATTCAAAACCAGAGACTACTAGCAGCCGTTGTCATTTTATTTTCCATTTGATTGATAGCATGCTCACTGAGCATGTGGATAAGGTCTCCAAGATAGTGACAGCTAACAAAAAAGGAGGAGTATAGTTAAGTGATGAGAAGTTCTGGATGTACTTATGGTACAAACATGAGGTAAGTATTTGATAGAATATAGAATGTCAGCATTGGAAACAGTCTTAGCATCTAATTCAGTCTATTCAATTTGCAATGAGGAAACACAGTCTTGCTTTAGGAACTGCCTTGCTCAAAGTTATATAGCTAAATGTGTCTGTATCCAAAGACTTTAATTAACTTACAGAGAATACAACACGTTTATTTTTGTTATGAATAAAATGAGAGAAACACATGAGAAAAAGATCTCTGAGCCTCATTTTTCCCAGAAGAATCAATATATTTAAAAGATACTATTGTATATAGAAGTAAAAAATTCATAATTGGTTTAAGTTAAATCAATTGAGTCTAGAAATGTAACTTGATTTATGTAGCATATTTAAATATTAGATCTGTCTTTTCAATATATTTTACAATAAATTCACTTGAAATGTTTTGGTAAATTATTTTTATTTGTATATTTAAATCAACTGTATGAGTTCTAAATGAATGTGAAAGAGCATAGTAAACTGTAAAGTATGATATATAAGTAGATTACTAATAACAAAAAAAATTTGGAAATCAAGATTTAAAAACATTTTTAATCTATATTATATTCTTAAGATTATTTCTTGAAACATTCTGCATTAAGTAAATAAAAGGATTTATAATATTCATCCAAATCTGTTACTAAATTTATGTATCTATTACTAAACTTCCATCTCAGTGTTAATATGTTTGTACCCAAATCATACTCTTTTTTAAAATCAGAATATTTATTTGACTGCCTCTCTCTTTTATTCCGTATGTAATGATATTGATGTACCATATACACTGTTCTGGTTTGTGTTCCCTATATTCCAAAAAAGGAAGACAAGATTGTATAAGAAGCTGGGTCTCAATGCAACTATGGAAATTTTTGTTAAGTTGTTTGTTCTCTACACCATTTGCTAAGAATTAGTGATTCACTCAGATTTATACAGGAATTAGGGGTCAGTGTAACTGGAATTGAAATCCCCTATCATCTTCCTCCTTGTTCAGCAGTTTTCTTCTGCTTAGAAGTAAAAATAAGCATCTGAAAATCACTGAGAGACATGGTTTACATCTAGGGTTTCCATCCTTTTCAGGTTTCAAAAACAATATTACAAATTTTCATTGTGCAGAGAAAATGTAATTTATTTGTCTATAAGTAATTTGGGCTTCCTATTGAGTTTCCCACTCTCTGTTTGGTGAGGGAAAATAATTAATTTAATGTCGAATCCATTTTAAATCTTAGTCTGATCTAATAAGTTAAATGGTCTCTTCAGGGAGTATTCAGTTTCTCTTGGTAAAATGGCTTAGTCTCTAAGACACCTCCCCCACTTCTCCTTACTTCTCTCCTAGGTGGAAGTATAGTTGGTATCACAGAGAGTGATATGGCTTAGCTGGCTCCTGGTATATGGCTCCCCCACGGAGGGAATGTGGGGACCTTGCATGTTAGGTCCCTCACCCCTGTGGTCTTTGTGGTTATTAATGTATCTGTTGCTCACTTGCTTGTATGTTGCTGTGCTGTCATTCAGAGCCAAAGATATGGCTGGTGGTTTTTTCAGAGCTAGTGCCATTCTTGACTAAGTCAAGGTCATCTCAATTCCCACTAGTTGTTTACTCATCATTCTCCCATCTACCACTGAGCCACTCGCCCAACACTCCAGGCCTAGCCTGGGCTTCTGGATCACCTTCTCTGCCTTGGAGGATCCATGGGCAGTGCCACTGACTCTTAATCTAACATCAAATCCAGTCAAGAATAAGTTAACTCAGTAAAGCCAAACCCCAGGAGTTCAGTTTGCACAGCTAAACTAATATGGAGGTACCAAGGTCAATACAGGGACAGTCTAAAAGGGTATCACTGTCTAGAGTCCTAAGTGGGCAAGGAGGAGGAAGAACCCTCTGCTCTCAGGGTTACCTTTACTATTTTGATACACTAATTGGGACCCAAGATTTGGCTGTCATTTGCTTAGTAAATTTCATTAACGATCCTTGTCATAATCCCCTGGGGTCAGAAAAATGTAACTCTTCCTTTCTTTTTCAGGGCTTCCCTGGTGGCTCAGAGGTTAAAGCGTCTGCCTGCAATGCGGGAGATGTGGGTTCGATCCCTGGGTCAGGAAGATCCCCTGGAAAAGGAAATGGCAACTCACTCCAGTATTCTTGCCTGGAGAATCCCATGGACGGAGGAGCCTGGCAGGCTACAGTCCATGG
>NW_011480245.1:8666-9963 GCF_000754665.1 Bison bison bison
CCCATGCACTGCAGCCCACCAGGCTCCTCTGTCCATGGGATTTTCCAGGCAAGAGTGCTGGAGTGGGGTGCCATTGCCTTCTCTGGAGACACAGCTAGTGTTATCCAACTCCCACTTCCCATTCTATTCACCCCTCCACACAATTGCAAATATTGGTAAATATTTAGTTTTACAGATATTCAAAGACAAAATTCATTCTGCTTAGGGAAATCTGCACTGCAGCATAAGTTGATATTTAAAAACAGGAAAAATAGGTTGGGAGAAAAATCCTGTGACTTACACATTTTCTTCTTCTCTCCTCCTCTACCTCCTTCCCCCTTCTTCATTGTCTAAATAGAAAGAAGAAACTATTTTATGAACAAAAGTATGTAGGCAAATACAATATTCATTTAGGTGACAATTTACCAAATGACTTCTTGAACTTATGCTAGATTATTTCTAAAAGCTTGTAATGACCAATATATTTTCACAACTATTTGTTGGTGTGTAAGATCTTCCTTTTGAAGGAATACACAAGCTAAATTAACTATCTGGGCTACAAGACACTTTCAGAAACAGGCCAATGTTGCCTCATTAGTTAAATATGAAAACATCCCATCCTCTGAGGATGGAGGCTGATGAGCGGCATCTTTGTGCTTTCTTTTTTCCTTGTTTCAGCCAGTGGGTACCATCTTTTTTTCCTGGTTTACATCATCTCTGTGCTCTCCCTCTGCCACACTCCAGAGTGGAAGTATTCCTGGGGGGTAGTTTTTACTCCACTTCTTGTGCCTCAGTCTTTATGGCTGCATCCAGAGGATGTCCTTGATCAGTTACATGTGGAAGCCAAGAGGTCTTGCATTCCTGGGTCCTGTGGGACTGCAACCATCAGAATGAGTTTCTAGTAGACTGTACCCCACTAGGGCATGGCACAGACAACAGACTGAAACACATTCTGTCTTTTTTTTGTGTGTGAAAAAGGCCCATTTGCTTGTCCTGGAGCCTTGGCCTAAGGGGCAGGCTTCAGATTCTGCACACATACAGAGGCCTATGGAGACTCTCTCAGGGCACACAGGCTGGTGGATGCTATCTTTTCACTTCCTGTCTACTTCACCACTACTCACTCCTGTATCTCAGAAAGGTGTTTATACACTTGTCTAGAGCCTTTGATTTTTGCAACTCTTGCCCAGGGACACCTGCAGATTGCCTGGCTCTAATGGACAGCATGTTTTATACTTGCTGATCCACAGGAATATATATATTTACATACTTTAAAATCTGCTGCCTGAAGTTCTGGCTTCCAATCAACCTGAATCTAGGT
>NW_011480245.1:10063-10607 GCF_000754665.1 Bison bison bison
GGACTGGGTTGCCATTTCCTCCTCCCAGGGATCTTCCTGACCCAGAGATCGAACCCGTGTCTCTTGCATCTATTGCATTGGCAGGTGGATTCTTTACCACTGTGCCACCTGGGAAACCCGCAGGAAGGGCAAAGAATGAAAAAACATGTAAAGATAGGTTAAGGAATTTATGAGGTATTACCAGGCAGACTAACATTTTCATTATAGGGGCTTCAGAAAAAGAGGGCACAGAAGAAAATGTATTTGAAGAAATAATGGCTAAGGACTTCCTTAGCTAAGGAATGGCTAAGGAAAGAAAACAGATGTTCAGATCCAGGAAGATCAGAAAGTTCCAAAGAAACCCACATCAGGACTCATTATAATGAAAATTTCAAACGTTAAAGACAAGCAGGAAGAGAAACCAGTGAGAGAAAAACAATTGATGTACAAGGGAACTCCATAAGACTATCAGCAGATTTTTTTAGCAGAAACTTTGCAGGCCAGAAGAAAATGGCATGATATATTCAAAATGCTAAAAAAAAAAAAAGAAAAAAGAAAAAACTTC
>NW_011480245.1:13588-15033 GCF_000754665.1 Bison bison bison
TCCTTCTCCAATGCATGAAAGTGAAAAGTGAAAGTGAAGTCACTCAGTCGTGTCTGACTCTTTGTGATCTCATGGACTGCAGCCCACCCGGCTCCCCTGTCCATGGGATTTTCCAGGCAAGAGTACTGGAGTGGGGTGCCATTGCCTTCTCTGACACATGCAAAAGAGCAAAATTAAACCACCATTTTACACCACACACAAAAATTAACTTAAAATGGATTAAAGACTTGAAAGTAAAACCTGAAGCTACAGAACTCCTAGAAGAAAACATAAGTGACATATATGATAAATTATTGGTCTTGGTGCTTTTTCGGACCTGATACCCAAACCACAGGCAACAAAAGTGAAAACAAACAAGTAGCACTATGTCAAACTAAAAAGTTGCACAGCAACACAAACCATCAACAAAAAGAAGAGGCAACCTACTGGATGAGAAACAATACTGCAAATCATATATCTGGTAAGGGATTAATATCAAATATACAGTTGACCCTTGAACAATGACCATTGAACAGCGTGGTTAGGTGCTGACCCTCAGCACCATAAAAAACCCATGTATAACTTTACAATCAACCTTCCATATCTGCATTTCTTCACCCTCATATTCATCTAACCACAGATCGTACAGTACTGTAGTACATATCTATTGTAAAAGAGTTATGTATAAGTGGACCCATGCAATTCAAATTCATATAGTTTAAGGGTCAATGCTATATAAGAAACTCATACAACTTATTTGGCAAAAAAAGAAATTAAGAAATGTGCAGAGGATCCAAATAGACCTTTTCCCAAAGATGGCATACAGATGGCCAACAGACACATGTAAAGGTGCTCAGCATTACTAATATTCACTAATTTAGCATCACTAAATGGAAATCAAAACCACATAAATGTTGGTGAGGATGCAGAGCAAGAAAACTTGTGGACTGTTGGTGGGAATGTAAATTGGTGTAGCCACTATGGAAAATAGTATGAAGGTTCCTCAAAAAATTAAAAATAAATCTACCATATGATCCAGCAATCACACTTCTGGGTATACATCAGAAGGAAATGAAAACAGGATATGGGAGAGATATATCCATCCTCATGTTTAGTGCATCCTTTTATATAGAAATTCTGAAGGCATCATTGGAGATGAGACTTGTATAACAGAAGCTGACAGTAGATGCTTTAGACAGAAATTATCCTAGGAATAACTAGCCCTAACTCTCCTGGAGAGGGCTGAAAAATAAAAATTCCATTGTAATTAGCATAAAAATTCCATAAAGTATTTCAAATATCCAGATGTCTCTTTGACTGCAGTGTACAACCTAAAATTATTTCCATATAATGTATGTTTTGATCTCTGGGGAAAACAGGGAGGGCCTTGAATGGATTACCTACAAGTTCTCTTTCCTTTTGTGCTTCAATACATAGGGTCATCTAGTCAAATCACCCTTCTTCTC
>NW_011480246.1:0-2582 GCF_000754665.1 Bison bison bison
ATGGTTCTCTCTTGAGCTGGCCCGCTGTTCTAACAGCATTTCCCACTCTAATAAACTTTATTTCTCTCTCATTCTGTCTCATGTCTGGAAATTCTTTTAAAACCTGTGCCAGGACCATGACACTGGAGGCATGGGCCCAGATGTGGAAAAGCATCATAGGGAAACTAGCATTTGAGCTGGAGAGAGGGAGGGAAGAATGTATTCCCAAGAGGTCTTCTCACATTTATTTCATTTTTGCCAGATGCAAAAGGAAATTAGGACCTTGAAATAACAAAAATTACCTTTATTCTCAAAGGCAAGAAGCTGAACCCCAGGCAGACTTAGTCTGTTTAAAAGATCATTCTAACACAGATCAGAAGGGTCCCTCTAGTACCAAAGAACGCAACTATTTTAGATGCTACTGTTTTTAAACACAAATTAGCGTGTTCAATGCCCAGTGAGGCCAGACAAGGTGAAACATTGGGGTTTAGAGCAGAGAAAGGTTTATTGCAGAGCCATGCAAGGTTTTGAGGTGGATCATGCATAAAAATCACAAATTCCCCAATGGAGACAGGGGACACAGAAAGGATTTGTACCTAGGAGGACTCCACAGGGTCCTGTTTGGTTTTACTACCCCTAGAAAAATGAAGACTGTCTGTTGTAGTGAAGAACTTTAGAGTAGGAATTAGGCGCTCTAAGTGTGAGTCCTAACTCTGGCCCAGATCAGCAGTTTAACCATGAACAAGGCATTTCTGTTCTCTGGACCTCAGTTTCTTCTTGTGGGAAAAGGGACTGAAAATACCTGCTCTACTTATCTTGCAGAAATATTTATTAAACCAAGAAATATTTATTGACTACATGCTATGTGCCAATCACTATACTATGGATGGAATTACAATAATACATAGAGACCCTTCTCTCAAGTTTCTCATAGTTCTGTGCAGAAGATAGACACATAAACAGACTGATAATTCTGTGTGGTATTAAAAAATGATTAAAGAAAAGAATTTAGATGATACAAACAATTTCACTTCATGAGGTGAACAGTCTCCTTTTGAAGAACCTCGGAATGGAGAGGAAGGAAGGAAGCTTTTATAAAATAAAGAATAAACAAAGAAGAGAAAAATAGGAAATAATAGAAAATATCTGATTGGGTAGAGCCATATAATCTACCTTGCTTAGGGTATGAGATGGCCCAGAGTTGGCTTGGCCATTGAAAATAGTTGACTGGATATACTGTGTTTCTCTGTCAAGTAGAGAATTTATAGGAACACTAAGGTCATCTAAGTTTTTGTTTTCTGATGTAGCACTCAGGCAGCAGTAGCTCCATCTTGAACCTAGCAAGTTATTTCAACAACGTTAAGCACTAAGCTATTTGTACAAACTGCTCTGGAATTTCTGTGAACTGCCTATAGGGCACATACAAAGTATCACAGAAAAGGTAATATTTGAGCATGAACTTGAAGGAAATTTGTTTCACATATGAAGAGGAAAGGGTGTTTCTGGCAGGACAAAAAAGAACCCAACAATTTGTACAAAGACTCAAAAGCATTAAACCTTTGTTTGGCAAAATCATAAGTATTTGCAGATGGCTGAAGAGTGGGAAAAACTTATGAACATCAGAAAATGAGGATAGAACAACGCATGTGAGGTAATTGTTAAAACCTAGATGTGTTCCATATAATGGTTAAATGCAGTGGTAAAGAGGTAAAAATTATATACAATATTATATAGGTTTCAGGTGTACAAATAATTCACAATTTTTAAGGGTTATACTTTAAAGAGTTATACTATAAGAATAATTATTATAAAATATTGGCTGTATTCCATGTATTGTACAATATATTCTTGTAGTTTATTTATTTGAAGATAGTACTTTGTACCTCTTAATCCCTTACTCCTGTCTTTTCCTTTCTCCTTTCATCTACCCACCAATAATCACTAGTTTGTTCTCTGTATCTTACACTATCCAGCCCATTCCCCATAGTTTCCTCTTTGAACTCATCATCTGTTAATCTTCCCCCTTGGCCTCTCCACTACAGCCGCAGTGGTCTAGTTGCTATTTTTTTTTAATATATTGGGCACCTTTCTACCTCTGGGTCTTTGCATTTGCCACTTCCTCTACTTTGAATATTCTTTCTCCAGCTATTCATAAGGCTCACTCATACAACCTTCAGGATCATTGCCTAAATGTCACCTACTCAGTGAGATATTCCCTGAATACCCTATGAAAATTGGAATCCCTTGTCAATACTTTCTGCTCACATCTTATTTTTCTTCCTGAGGCGTATTGCCTTTTATTACATTATATAGTTTACTTATTTTACTTGTTTGTTTGGTGTTTTCCCTCTACTCAAATGTAAGCTCTAAGAGGGAAACAACCTTGGTGTGTTTGCTGATGTACTTATATTGCTTAGAATAATACCTGGCATATAGTAGGTGATCAAAAATTATTTGTTGAGTATAATAAGTAGCACACTTTTAGTCAGCTCCATCCCAGACTTGGGTGACTTGAGAAATGTTCTTCCCTTCTGCTTTATCATATGTAAAATATGTGAGGCCTTCCTTGGTGGCTCAGATGATAAAGACTCTGCCTACAATGC
>NW_011480246.1:5055-7220 GCF_000754665.1 Bison bison bison
AATCTGCATATCCCTGATGAGTAGAGATGTTGAGCATCTTTTCAAGTCCCTGTTAACCATTTTGTATGTCTTCTTTGGCTAATATCTATTCGGGTGAATTAAAAATACTGTGTTAAATTCTTAAAATTTACTAACTGGGCAGATCTTATGTTAAGTGTTTTGTCACAAAATAATAATTTAATTTAACAACATAATAATAGTGCTTCCCTCGTGGCTCAGCTTGTAAAGAATCTGCCTTCAGTGTGGGAGACCTGGGTTGGGAAGATCCCCTGGAGAAGGGAAAGGCTATCCACTCCAGTATTCTGCCCTGGAAAACTCCATGGACTGTATAGTTCATGGGGTCGCAAAGAGTCAGACACGACTGAGTGACTTTCACTTTCAACATAATAATAAAAGAGGGTAGAAGCAAAGTTTTGAAGAGGATGGATGTTTTGTGGCATAGATTGTGGTGATGAGTATATTAGCCTGAATTTAGTCTGGGTGCTTTCTGCTGCATAAAAAGGTTGAAGGGGTCTTAAAAGTTGTACAAGGAGGAGAGAAGGCATTAGGATGCATTTAAGTACCAGTGAAAAGACCACAGCATAATCTGGCTTTTGAAGTACCCTACTCCCACCAACACCTGCTTTATCATTACTTATCTGTGCTTAGGTAAAATGGGTATAAAGTGGATGGGAATGAAAATAGGAAAGCTATTATAATTCAGTTCTTCTAAACAGAAATCAGTACCTTTTGCATCTTGGCTTTGATAATCTATTTGTTGTGGTTATATTTGCCATGTCCTCAGGACAACAGGGTAGACATAAAGTAGTTTCCCCTTGGCATTACTCATAATAGGCAGTATCTTGGAAATACTAAGTGGATAAAAGGAACACAGTTTTCTTTATTAAGCCCTCATGAAATCTTTTATGTATCCAACAGGAGCAGGCTTCTCAATGAAAGATATTTCTCTTGTATCAGGTTCTCTGAGTCCTGAAATTCCCTACTTATGCCTTAGGAATAAAGAGTAGATTGGTGGAATATTGCAGGCTGACTTGAGAATTGAGCTTTTGTCCAAGACACATGGGAAATTTTATAAATATCCAAGGGATTAGTTAGAGCTGCAAGGATACTTGCCATCTAGTTTTAACCTCTTACTATTTAGATAAGGAAATGGAAAATAAGAGGTGGGTAAATATTTGCTAAAGGGCACACACTTGGTTTCTGCCTTCCAGCCTAGAGTTCTTGCTAATAAACACCTGAGCATGTTTGCTTTAGTCAGCCTGATTTGAGCAGTATCCAGTATTGCTACTGTGATCATTTATGAGGTGGTACACATTTATCAAGTTTAACAGTTAGCCAGGGTAAGAGATTATTGCCAGTTGGCCACCTAAAACTCTTAAGAGGATGGCAGGGATTGAATCCAGTATAACCAGGGGGTATACAGGTTAGCTAGAAAAAGCTCATCAAAGTTAGCTGTCAAATAATTATGAATTTTTGCAATTCCCATTTCCACATAGCAGGTTACTTCCTAGGACAAAGAAAGTTGAGGCTCAAAATATATGAAGGAAAAAGACAGGAAATTTTAGAACTGATTATTTAGACAGTAATGCCAGAGATTGAGTATGTGGGTATGGCAAGTCTTACCCAGTCTAGATTTCGATTGAGGAATCTGTGAACAGTCTCTCCTACATGTTGTCCCTATTAAGAGCACATGAGTTCTTCATACTTGACCTTTAAGGTGTTTGATGTCCTCCATAAACTTTGTAATTTTTTTTTTCTTGCCAGCTGCTGTGTGTGTACATGAATGTGCAAATATGTGTATGTGTTCTGCAAGAATCACCTTCAGCAGAGCCATCTTTTGTGCTTATTATCAGGTTAAAGGTATCCTTTCTACACATCCCTCCTCTCCAGTGCAGTCTCTCAATTTTTTTAATTCACACGATAGCCTGCTGAGGAGAATTATTTCAGAAATAAACTGCTGGGCTTCCAAGGTGGTACAGTGGTAAAGAATCTGCCTGCCAGTGTGGGAGATGCAAGAGATGTGAATTCGATCCCTGGGTGGGGAGATCCCTGGAGAAGGAAATGGCAACCCACTTCACTATTCTTGCCTGGAAAATTCCATGGACAGAGGAACCTGGCAGGCTACAGTCCATGGAGTTTTAAAGAGTCAGACACGACTGAGTGAC
>NW_011480246.1:7320-7976 GCF_000754665.1 Bison bison bison
CTCAGTGAACCTAAACAAACAAATTTTTGTTTTTTTTTAGCAGCACTCCACTGTTGGTGAATGGAAACCTATCTCCATGTTTAATACCATTCATTTTAGCTTAATTTCATGTTCTGTTCTTCCTTTTAGGTTAACAATTCATGCTGAGTGTCCCATGCATTTGGAAGATTTTCCTATGGATGTGCATGCCTGCCCACTGAAGTTTGGAAGCTGTATGTATTTTCTTACTTTCTGTTTTCTGATCTCCCCTCCTCCAAAAAAAATGACATAGTTCCTATTCTGTCCCTTAGTAATTCCAAAAGCTGAGAGTTTTAATTTGGGCTAGTATGTAAGTGGGGAAGGGGAGTGGGGTGGAGTAGTACTAACTGATCAGGAGGAGATTTAACCTTTAATAGAGTTTTCATTTTAGGAAGCAAACGTTATTTCACCATTTTAGACTAATTTCTTTGTCATTAGCTTATAACATTAACATCTGTTTCCTAAATTATCCATAAGACAAGCCAAGAGAGAGCTAATATAAAGCACAATAATAGGTTCCTAAAGACAAGATCCTTCTAACAGAAGGTGTTTATATTTTTAAAATTCCTATTCTATGTGCATCTTCGTATACTTCTATCTAATTCTCTACAGCGAATGATAAACAGTAAGAGATGGGA
>NW_011480246.1:9172-10966 GCF_000754665.1 Bison bison bison
AAGGCAGGAAGAGAAGGGGACGATAGAGGATGAGATGGTTGGATGGCATCACTGACTCAATGAACATGAGTTTGGGCAAACTCCAGGAGTTCATGATGGACAGGGAGGCCTGGTGTGCTGCAGTCCATGGGGTCGGGTCGCAAAGAGTCAGACATGATTGAGTGACTGAACTGAACTACACTTGGAGCAATATATCATGGTCTGTGTTTATCATCTCTAAATTATATTTATCTCTGTATTTTAATGTAGAAAGTGCATTTGAAAAGACCCAAATAATTACGTGTGACATATTTTTTTTCAATCATTGTCCAAATTTACAAATTATCTCCTGTAGGCCAGGCTCTATTATAGGAGCTTGGAATGCATCCATGAATAAAACAAAGACCCTGCCCTTGTGGAGCTTATATAGAGGAGAGAGTGATGGCAAAAGAGAAAATAAACACTAGATTAAAAATTAAAGTATAAAGTATGTTGTAAAATGAGACACACCATAAGAAGACATAAAAGTACTGCAGAAGAAGGTGGAGGCAATCATGTCTAGGTGGAAGATAGGCATTGCCGTTGAAATTTAAAATAAAGTAATCAGTGTAGTCTTCTTTGAAAAAGTGACATTTGGGCAGAAAGTTTGAGGAGGCAAAAGATTTAACAAGACAGATATTTGTGGAAATAATACTGTAGTTATAGGGAACAGCCAGGGACAAGACCCTGAGTCAGAAATGTATCTGACTTGTTAAAGAACATCAAAGTGCCAGATGTGAGATCAAAGAGGGGGTCAGGTCATCTGCAGTCTTGATGGACAGTAAAGCACTTTGAATTTTATTCTGAGGGAAAGTGGAGTTATTGGAATATTTAGATATATTATCTGATTTTGATTTTTTAAGAATCATTATGGATACTCTGTTAAAAATAAGTATGAGAAAGATAGAAGCAGGGAGTCCAGTTAATAGATTATTGTAATATTTCAGTTGAGAGATGATGATGGCTCATATCAGAGTGATAGTGGCATTAGTGATAAGATTCTAATTCTGGACACATTGTGAAGGACAATCCCAAAGCATCCTCCAATGAATTAGATATAGATTATCACAAGAAGAGAACTCAAGGATGACTTATAGATTCTGTCCTAATGGATTTACTATCAAGTTAGGTAAGTATTACTTCCATTCTATGTAGCATAGAGTTGTTTGTGAGTGAACAAGCTCCCCTCATGAACAATTAGGAAACCTAGAACTGTTGAGCAATAAGGATTGAAAAGACTAAAGTTCTGGAGATAGGGTACAACCTCCTTTATTCTTGGTGTGTGTGTTGCTCAGTTGTGTCTGACTCTTTGCCACCCCATAGACTATAGCTTGCCAGGCTCCTCCTTCCATGGGATTCTCCAGGCAAGAATCCTGGAGTGTGTTACCATTCCCTTCTTCAGGGGATGTTCCCACCCCAGGGATTGAACCCAGGTCACTTATATTGCAGGCAGATTCTTTACCATCTGAGCCACCAGGGAAGCCCTTTCATTCTTGGTGGTACTTTCCAATTGTGGCCATGGATTGCAGCTTGGAATTCAAGTTTTGCCCTGACCATAGGGCTGCTGCTGGATGATATATATAAAAAAGTAATAGAAAATGAATTTATGGTTGCTGGGGTTGCCAGGAAGAAGGGACAGTTAGGGGGGTTGGGATAGACATTTACACACTACATTTAAAATAGATAATCAACAAGAACTTGCTGTATAGCACAGGGAACTCTGCTCAATGTTACTTGGCAGCCTGGATGGGAGGGGTGTTTGCAGGAGAATGGATG
>NW_011480246.1:11553-12554 GCF_000754665.1 Bison bison bison
AAGGTTTCTCCAGGCAAGAGTACTGGAGTGGGTAGCCAATCCCTCCTCCAGGGGATCTTCCATACTCAGGGATTGTTCGTGGGTCTCCTGCATTGTAGGCAGATTCTTTACCATCTGAGCCAGCAGACTGGATATTTAATTGAAGTTTCATCCATTTAGATGGTATTTAAAGCCATAAGGCTGGAGGAGTTGACTGCATGTAGATAAGAGTGTCAAAGACTGTTTCCTGAATCACTATAACATTTAGAGGCTAAAGACAAGAGAATAACTCAGTAAATGTGAAGGATAGGACAGGTGTAGTAAGAGGAAACTTAAGGGAACATACTGTCCTAGAAGCAAATTAAGTATATTAAGAAGGAGAGAGTGGTTTAAATTCTTAAGTGGGCAGTTAATATTGACTTTGAAAACTAATAAGGAAGCAATTCTGGAATGGTAAAGTGAGAACTTCTGAAAATCCACTCTTCAATAAAAGCAACAAGAACATTTTCAAAAATTGTCAAAATAAACTTTCTCCAAACTCTAAGCAAAGGCTCACAACAGTCTGAAGAGTGTTGTTAGTCAAGAGAAATGGCTGATTCTCAATAAGGCGAGAGAACCATGTTCTGATCCTCTTCACCCCCATTCTGAAGAAGCCTTGAAGATTTCATAATGATAAAAAGGATCAATTCATCAGGAAGATATAACAATTATAAAGATGATTGCACCTAGAAACCCAAAATGCACAGAGCAAAACTGACAAGAATAGAAAAGGGAAATAGAATATTCAATAATTAAAAAAACTAAACATTTTAATATTCCACTTCCATTGAGCAACTAGACAGAACATCAACATAGAAATAGAAGACTTGAACACGATACAAACCAATTAGGTCTAATTAGCATTTATATTGGAGAAGGCAAAGGCACCCCACTCCAGTACTGTTGCCCAGAAAATCCCATGGATGGAGGAGCCTGGTAGGCTGCAGTCCATGGGGTCGCTAAGAGTCAGACATGACTGAGCG
>NW_011480246.1:14199-15566 GCF_000754665.1 Bison bison bison
ATACACCATATCAATAAAGTAAAGGACAAAAAAGCCACATGATCATTTCAATAGCTGCATAAACACATATACCTCATGCCAGAAGTCCAAATTTGTCCTGATTTGCCAGTAACTCTCTGACAGAGGAGCCTGGTGGGCTACAATCCACAGGGTTGCAAAGAGTCAGCCACAACTGAAGCAACTTGGCACACATGCATACTTGCCTATAACTTACCCTGTAACTTTGGATATTTTAAAATCTTGACAGTTTTAAGTATTTGAATTAGTTATAAACCTATGGAGTGTTTATTTCCACTTGGTTTCATAGTATGCCAACCTTAGGCTGTAGTTGTTATGTTCATCAGAACTCTTGTATTCTTACTGAATATGCCCAAACCAAGCTGGGTATTTTTTCTCTGAAACCTTCTGTGTTTTGTGTCTTGGTTTAGATCTTGTGATCAGGTTGTCGTTAACCTCTTCAACCTCATCTCATATCTCTTTCCCCTTTCCATTGGCTTTCTTCCAGTTCCTAGAACACTGTGACACTGCAGAATATTTCCCACTCGGAAGAGTTTACACTTTCTGTTTTTTGTTTGTTTGGCGCATGAAATATTCTCCATCGAACTCTGGCTTTTGCTCATCTTCCATTTTTCTGCGAAAAAGCCACCCCCTCAAAGGGATCTGCTCTGATCACTGTATCTAATTAAACTCCTCCCCACCTCATAAACTCTGTTTCATTTTTTATAGCACTTATCACTGTACGATATTATCTTCTTTATTTACTTACATATTTTCTTTCTGTACTAGACTTATAAGTTCAATGAAGGGTTGGGACCTCAAATGTCTTATGACTTCTGTACATTAACCATCTATTATAATGTCTCAGTATATGAGTGACTGAATAAAACAAGCAAGCAAGCAAGCAGTTTCTGACAGTATGAGTTCAAAGGGAATTCTTGCTCATTTGTGCTATTGTGGCAGGACTGATTTTTACTTCTCATATTCCTGGAGCCTGGCACATACCAAGGCTCAAGTAACAGAAGGAGGCATTTGGCAAAGCAACCAAAGGCAAGCAGATGCTTGTGGCATCATAGCCAATACAATATATGTTAAGGGGGCCATTCTAGGAGTGCTGTAGTTCTTATTGTCTGATAAGTCTCCTTTCTGCAGCATCCATTCCCCACACCTCTCTAAGTCTGCTCCTCCATGGGGGAAAAAAAAAGATCGAACTTGAGGAGAAGGACTCGACTGGGAGGGAAATTGAGGGTTTAAAGAAACCCATGGGACAGGCAGGGAGAAGAGAAGAAAGAGAAGGCCTGAAGGGAAAGATTTCTATTCCCCGATAGGTGAATGAATTCCATCATGAGTCAAGTACTTGCAAAAGCTAC
>NW_011480246.1:16475-16993 GCF_000754665.1 Bison bison bison
TGGAGAAGGAAATGGCAACCCACTCCAGTATTCTTGCCTTGAAAATCCCATGGACAGAGGGAGCCTGGCAGGCTACCGTACATGTTGGTCACAAAGAGTTGGACGTGACTTAGTGACTAAACAACAGTATCCATTTACACACACACACACACACACACACACACTATATCATATACATTCATCTGTTGAACATTTAAGTTGGCTTCTGTATCTTGCCTATTGCAAATACTGCTGCTATGAACACTGGGGTACAGATATCTTTTCAAATTAGTGTTTTCATTTTCTGCAAATATATTCCCAGGAGTGGAATTGCTGGGTCATATGATAGTTCTGTTTTTAGTTTTTTGAGAAACCTCCATACTATTTTCCACAATGGCTACATCAATCTACATTCCCACTAACAGTGTACTACTGTATAAGTGTTCCCTTTTCTCAACATCCTTACCAAGTCTATCCATCCTTTCCAAATTTATTATTTGGGATCTTTTTGATGACAGCCATTATAACTCATGTGAAGT
>NW_011480247.1:0-1892 GCF_000754665.1 Bison bison bison
CATCTCTGTCTTATGGCGTGTCACCTGTGTCAGTGCGTTCTTGGCAGAGATGAAGAGGTGACCAAGCCGTGTGACAAATTCCTCGGTCTATGGTGACGGCAAGGAACAGCCAGGTTATGAAACTGAGGAGAGGAAGGTGGCGCCCCTCCTGGTTACTGGGGCCAGGGTCAGCAAGCTACAGCTTGGTCCGGCCCACGGCTTGCTTTTTTGTAAATAAAGTTTTATTGGAACACGGCACTCTCCGCAAGAGGGACAGGTGCTTTCAATCTGGGCTGGTGAGGCTGAGAAGCTGCAACAGACACCACCTGGCTTGCAGAGCTGAAAATGTTTAACAGCTGGCTCTTTGCAGAAACAAGGTGTCCGACCCCCCCCCACACCCTGTTCAGGATAAAAAGCAGAGGTGCAGAGGCCCCAGCAGAATGGCTGTACGTACAGGATGGGCAGTTTTATCTTTCGAGTTAGGTTTACCATGAAAATGCCAGCACCCTCACTTCCACCTGAAAGGGGCCAGAAAGAGTGAGTCCGGAGACCCAGGTCTGGCGGAAGTGACGTTAGACCTGCCTGGAGACCAGGCGCAGGTCCGGCGGGTGGTGACCGGAGGCGGCCCTGCATACGCCCGAGCGACAGGACACTCTGAGCAAGGAGCGGCCTGCTGTGTACACATCTTCACCTTGAGCTTGGAAAAGTCCCCTCGAAGCCAAAAGCCACGCAGTCCCGGAGCTGCCTGAACATGCCGAGCGCCTCAAGGGGCAGAGAGCAGGGCCTGGCAGAACGCACTGGAGATGCGGCTTTGGACAGCGTGCGTGCAGACTGGGACTGAAGGTGCCTCTCGCTGCCGGCGTCCACCCGGCAAAGCAACGGGCACTGTCTTCAGGCGGAGGCGGGGAGGGAGCCGCCGGGGGTGCGTCGCCCCGGGGTCCAGCCTCGCAGAGAGAATGGGGCATGAGCAAGCATCTGAGCTGCCCAGGGGCCAGAAGGAAGGACATCTTGACTGCGGGCTTGCTGAAACGTGGACGAGCTGTCAGGGAGCGGGACACAGTCGCATCCAGGGAGGCTCTGCGAGGAGAAGCCGCTTTCACGTGCGTCCTCAGTGCTGGGTCTTCGGCTGCCTCATCATTAGTGCTGGCCTCGTCGGCTCCCCCACCCAGAAGAAAACCTCTCCCCCTTTTGATTCAGCGTCTCGCTCTCTCCTGAAATGCCCCCTGATCGATGGCTGGTCAAATCCCAGGAGCATGGAGCCCCTTGAGAACGTCCAAGGTCCTGAGTTATTGCAGGTTTGGTCTCTGGGATGGCTTTTATTTTTGGCTGCACTGGGTCTTCACTGCCACACACGGGCTCTCTCCTGGTTGCAGCAAGCGGGGAGTACTCTCTAGTCGCTGGGCATGGGCTTCTAATTGCAGTGGCTTCCCCTGATGCAGAGCAGGGGCTCAGCACAGGCAGGCTTCAGCAGCTGAGGCAAGTGCGCTCAGCGGGTGTGGTTCCGGGGCTTAGCCCTCCGGGGCCTGTGGGATCGTTCTGGATCAGGAATCAAACCCGTCTCCTGCATCGGCAGGTGGATCCTTTACCCCTGCACCACCAAGGAGGCCCCGAACAGTCCTTGAACTGAAGGCTCTCTGCGGAGGCGGAACCATCTCACAGGGTCCAAGAGCTGTGCTGAGACCCTTGCTAGGTCAGCTCAGCCCCTGGGGGCCTTGTCAGCCTGGGAGTGGGGTGGGGGTCCCAGCAGGTCCCGTTGACAGGAAACCAGACTCTGCCCACCGATGGTAACAAACGTCCCACCCGCATGGTGGGGGCTGTGCCCGTGTGGGGGCATGCGGGAAACCTCCGGACCTTCTTCTCAAAGCGAAGCCGAAACTACTCTAAGAGAAAGTTTAAAAAACAAAAGAAAAAAC
>NW_011480247.1:3692-4719 GCF_000754665.1 Bison bison bison
TCCCCCGGGGCCCTGCTCGCCACCCACCGGCCCAGACCTCAGCGTGACGTGACCCCTAGTTTCCTGTCACTCTCCGGCAGCTAGGAGCCAAGGGAAACAGGGCTCAGCCCAGGCTGGCATCTGCAGATCCCACAGGCCCGGGGCAGGCGCCTTCTGGATGCTGCTTTGCCAAGCATAGGGCCTCTCACCTCCTCCTCAGGACTTGTGGCCAGCAGACCGGCGGAGTCCTCTTTCTAGCAATGAGAAGCCTGGGGCCCAGCGAGACACGATCAACAGCCCAGGTCACCCAGCTGGGCGATGGCGGGGCCTGGCACGTTGAGTTCTGCACCAAGCCAGACGCTCAGGTGCCACTCAGGTGCCATCCTGCCAGCCGGAGAGGCTGGGACCTTGGGGCGGACAGAGCCTGACCTGGCTGGGGGCTGCCAGTCATCTCTGGGACTCTCTGGCTGGTCAGCAGGCCCACCTGATGGGTCCCAGCCTGTCTCGGCCTCAAGGGGAGACACCGGACTAGGGGGACACAGCGCCACCGTACTGCGGGGATGTCTGTGCCTGGATGGCACTGGTACCCAGCCCGTCACCTCCTGCGTCCAGGCGCCCCCATGGGCCGGGGTTCATCCGTGTGGGTGTGGCGTGTTTCTTTTGATCCGGCCCTGGGTTAGAGGGGTGGGATGGTGCCTGCAAGGCCCGTGTCCCACCGGTCGGTGGCCGGAGCGGGGAGAGGACTTGCATGTGGGTTCTGGCGTCCGGAGGCAGGTTGGGAAGCAGGTGGAAGGCCAGGGGGCTCTTAGGCACAGAGGGTGGGAGAAAATCCAGCAGAGGGCCTCCTTTCGGGTTGGGGGCGGGGGTGTCGGATTTTTCAGGGAGGGGCATCTCAGAGTGCCTCCTCCATCAAGGCTGAGGGGTGGTCCTGCAGCTGACTCCCCAGGACCGAACGGGGCAGTGGCAAGGGGCTGGCACGTCACCCGGCTCTGAGGCGCCCCGTGACACTTCGCTGGACGCTGGCCAGCCCAGGTGCCGGCCAGGTTCT
>NW_011480247.1:4819-6769 GCF_000754665.1 Bison bison bison
CACTGCCCATGCAGCCTCTCTGGGGGGGGCCTGCTGGCCTGAGTCCAGCCGCTCAGATCGGGCCGCTCCCCCATTAGACCGCCCTGGGGGACGTGCCCTGGTCCCAGCCGGGAGCAGGTGCGTCTCAGGCTGGAGCGAGGTGAGACCCAGAAACGGCTGGGGCTGACTCTGGGCCTTGGAGACGCTTTACAAAGTGTTCGATGTGGGAAGGGTCTTTTTGCTGGCAGGGTACTGGAGAACGTGGTCAGGTTCCTTCCTGGAGGAAGTGGCTGGAAAGGGCCTGACACATGGAGGCCTGCGGCGGGTACCAGGCCACTGTGCGGGTGGGTGACCTGGATGGTCTCCACCCCCACTCCTGGCAGGGAGTTGGCAGTGCCCGGTCGGGAGGGACAGAGACCTCGGGGTCGGCAATCTGAGGCCCAGGAATCGGGCTTGTCTTCTCCAGGCCTGTCTGGCAAGTCCGAGCCCAGATCCCGTGGCTTTAAAACAGGACCCTAGGAACTGCGAGCCTGTGCCGTGCGTGATCTGGGTGAGCCGGGCTGGGATTCCACCACGCGGGGCGTTTCTGGAAGACGTCCTAGGCACAGCACTGGGGTCAGGCACCCCTGGGAGCACCTCCAATTGCCGTGTCCTCCTGATTCTTGCGAGAAGGGCCTCCTCCTGGTGGGCCCGGGACCTCCTGTGGCGTGGGGGTCCACTCTGCCCATGTCCATGGGCTGAGTTTCTCTGCAGGACTCGTCTCTCCCCAAACGTGTTCAGAACTGATGCCCCAGACCCCCCTGGGGACCTGCTCTCCAGGCTGGCCTGCAGGTGGGCCCCCCGCCTGGGTCAGGGTCTGGCAGCTGTGCCTGTCGTGGGCATGGCCAGGCGGGCTGCAGAAGCAGGATCAGCGCCCAGCTAGACTGGGGACTGAGCCGCAGGGCCAGGGCAGGCTGGCGCTCGCGATGACAACTGGGATTATCACTGGAGGCAGTAATTCCCACATTGACAGTTTCAAGTTTCAGGTCAAGAGCTGAGGCCAGTCCTCCCATGGCCTTTGGATGAGAGCCTCGCAGCTTGTTTCCCGCCTGCTTCCTCAGCTGCTTTTGAGACCCCGAGCCCCAGGGGGTGGGGAAGCCCCTCTTCGGTCTGGGACAGTGTGTGTGGGAGAGCCACGTCTTCCTGGTGGGAAGCTCTGAGACCAGGGTTGATGGGGGGGGTGCGCGTTCAGCCTTCAGGGTGGACCAGAGGAACGGGATCGCCAGGCCAGGGTCCCCCCCAGACTCACGGAGGCCTGACGGGTGCCACGGGCCTGCGGTCATGTGACCCCAGCCCCCAACACGGGGACGACACTTCCCAGCACTGCCCCACCCCCCACAGCGAGTGGCTGTCCCCCAGAGCAGAGCCTGCTGCCTGGCATGGACGCGGAGGGCAGCACTGAGGGTCCTGGGCAAGCTGGGCTGGGGCGGGGTGCATGGTGTGGATCTCGGGGACACGGAGCCGGCAGCCGTCATGGGCTGCACCACGTGAACAGCTGAGGTGTCGGATAATTATGAGCAACGATGCCTGTGCTTCTTGACGCTTCCTGCTCCGGCAGGGGAACCCCCACGGCCTGCTAGTCACCCCCAGGGTGTGCGTGTGGGGTGTCATTATCCCCACTTCACTGATGGGAATGGGGAGATGGGAAGCCAGCCGCCCGGCCCGCGGGGACCCCAGCTTGTCCGCTGTCTCTCTGTTCCGCAGGGATGACTGGAGGAGCCCCCTGGGACGGGAGTGTCAGGGGCTAGGAACGGGGCATCACACTTCCTGCTCTGAATGTGCAGGTCCAGGTGGGTGAGCTCCTGGGCCTCTTGGGACTCAGGGGGCACAGAATGCTTTCCCAAGTGGAGACAAGACTTCAGCCCTGACTTCTGCTCAGGTGGAAAACGCCTCAAATTCTGGTGTCAAATACCAGGTATCAGCACCCCCCCA
>NW_011480247.1:8163-9081 GCF_000754665.1 Bison bison bison
CACAGGGCCGGGCACATGCTGTCTCAGGATCTCAGGGGCACGGGAGGGAGTCAGCGCCCTCATCTCCGAGATGAGGCTCAGAGACACCCGTGCGGACGGGCTGGGGCAGACACACACGTTCACACGGACGTGCACACGTCAGGACCCGCGCGTGGTCGAGCCCTGCTCCCGCTGCTAGGGGATCCACGTACCCCTGCTCGACACAGACCTGCCGCCCAGAGACCCAGGGGGACCAGGGCGGGGGCGGGAATCCCACCCACCCAGGTCCCCGCCCCACCTCTGCCCAAGGCTCAGGCTCGTGAACCCAGCGCCCCGGCCCAACAACCCGGCTTGGGCCTGTCTGTCCTGCTCACGCGATGTCGCTGGCCCGGTCGGGGACACGAGCAGCCCCCTTCCACCCAGGCCACATGTCCTCGCGCCCTTCACCCTTCCTTCGCCCCATCCCACCTCCCCTACCCTGCTCCAGGAGACCCCCACCCCCGGCCAGCGCCGGAACAAACCCCTGCTCCCAGCTTTCCCGGCACGTGGCAACCTCTGAGCTTTCCGGGCACTCGGCATCCTCCGAGCTTCCGGCACTCAGCACCCGCGCGGTTCACGGCACTCGGCACCCGCGCGCTTTACGGCTGTCCATAGGCCCGTCCCGCCGTCTGCAGAGAGCCGCCCTGTTACACGTCCTTTTTACCTTCCAGGGTTGGAGTCTCCGCCTCCCCCTCAGGCTGGAGACAGCCCGTCTCAAACTTGCCCAGGGCCTCACTGAGCCGTGGAGGCGGCCTGGGATGAGGTGGGCGGGTCTCCTTTCCTCCAGCAAATGTTAACTGAGCACCTACTATGCGCCCCAAGTCACTCCAGGGGATGGGGACACAGGAGTGACCACGGCAGGCAGTGACCACAGGCCTCGGGGAGCACAGAGTGGACGGA
>NW_011480247.1:9181-11134 GCF_000754665.1 Bison bison bison
CTGAACCTGGCACCCAGAACTCCTCCCAGGAGGACCTCACCCACCCGCCCTGGGTGGGGGCGCGGGCAGAAGCAGGAGGCCCCCTGCTCAGAGGGGCTGGGGCCGGGCTCTCCATCCGGCAGGCTCTGGGTGTCCGGCCGCACCCGCCCCGGCCGGCGGGCGGCATGGGAACGCCCTTCCTCCCCACAGCCAAGCACCCCACGTGGAGGTGCAGCGCAGTTTCCCGGGTAGTTATTTGCTTAACTTTTAATTCTGAAACAATTTCAAACTCACAGAAAAAAAAGCCTGTGAGCAAAGTACAGAGAGCCCTGTGTTTAGGACAGCGACGACCTAGAAGAGGGAGCCCGGAGGACAGCCGACCAGACAGCACTGTCCTCAGACACCAGACACCCGCGACAAGTACACGTGGGGCCCACGCCTGCCTCCCAGAGGCAGTCGACCGAAGCCTCCAACGGCCCAGGCCCCTCTGTGCGGTCCATCCACCCTCTGCCAGCTGACACGGCACCCGGCGCCGGACGGCGGCCACGTGCTTTCTTCTTCCCAGAGTCCAGGCCCCAGCGTGCTGCACCAGCCAAGCCTGTTCACTGAAAAGACAGAAGGGTTGGGCCCCGACCCTGTCAGTCTCAAGTCAGGCGCCCCACGGTCGGCGTGAAGAAAACTTTTATTTTAAACCCATGCCATAAACACGGCAGCGGTGAAACTCTAAAGACGACTTGCCCGTGTCCTCACCTCGGTGACCCATCACCGAGGTTCGTTTCCCCAAGATCCCAGAAGTTCCTCCCTGTGATCACGTCGGGAAAACCCCAGAGAAGGCAGTACCAGTGGGGCACCGGGAGTCACACCCGCCCGGGCCCACACCCCCTGCCAGGGGGAAGCTGCCTGCCCCTCCCGTCGAAGGACAAGCATCCGGTTCTGGTTCTCCACCACCCTGGGGCCTGCGACCAACGCGGCGGAGGTGACGACTGCGAGCTCCATGGCCCAGACCTCAAGAGGCCTCGCTGCCTCAGCCTGTATCCGCGGACCCCAGCCTCCCGCCGTGTGAAGGCACCCAGGCTGGACCACGGAATGAGGGGCTGACCCAGAGGTCCCCACCGAGTGACGGCCGACAGAAGGATCGCCCGCCAACACGGAGTCAGAAGAGAGAAACTGTGCTGTTCTAAACCGCTCAGCGTGGGGACGGCTTGTTACACGGCAAAAGACAGATACCAACCCTAAGACGCTCGGCTCCACGCGTCCCTCCTCCTCACCTAGGAGCCTGGACCCCGCGTCTCTCCTCCTCACCTAGGGGCCTGGACCCCGCGTCCCTCCTCCTCACCTAGGAGCCTGGACCCCGCGTCCCTCCTCCTCACCTAGGAGCTTGGACCCCACGTCTACAGAATTTTCACTGTCGCCACGAGCTGATTATATCGCAGTCCAGCCAGCTCATGTAACCCCTTTCCTACTGGGAGACTAGGTTAGTTTCTTTCCAGCTTTCCACTGTTATGGATACAATGAATCAGCTTGTACAATAATATCAAAAGGAAAAGGGAAAAAAAAAGTCCTATTTCCTTAGGAAAATCTAGGGTGGGATTCCTGGGTCTGAGTTTATAAACACTGCTAATGACTCCTGAACAATGTGGATGCTGAGAACTCAAGAGAAAGGGGCTGGGAGTCAACTAGGCTCTGCAGAAACCAGGCGTCCGTGTTCTGAAGCCAGGCCAGGCCGGCCAGACTTCCTGAAGCTGGCAAAACTCAATGGACTCTGGTTAGTCTAGAAAAGGAGCCAGGTTTCCAGGAAAGGGCAGACGCCCGGAGTCTCAGTCTCTGCCTGCTTTCGAGACTCCTGGTCCCTCAGTCCCCTCGCACATCCCTGTCGGCCAGCTCCCACCCCGATTCCCGACCTGCTGACTGAGGGGCAGGACCCCAGTCCACTCCAGGGCCAGGTTCAGTGCCTCCCAGCGCTGGTGGCAGGAG
>NW_011480247.1:12960-13955 GCF_000754665.1 Bison bison bison
TCTTCAGCTCTTTCGTGTACCAAGGCGTCACCTAAAATGTCATTTGAAAAGAAGGGCTGTGCTCCTAGAACAAAGCAGACCGTCTGCTGACCCTGCCCGGTGGTCTGGCGGTTAGGACTTTGCCTTCCCATGCCAGGGGTGGTGGTGGGAGGAGGGGAATGCAGGTTCAGTGCCTGGTCCCAGAGGTAAGATCCCACAAGATACCAAAACATGAAACAGAAGCAATATAATAACAAGTTCAATGAAAGGCTTTAAAGATAGTCTCCCTGAACACACACACACCCCAACCCTGAACTATCATAAAAAAAAAGAAAATCACTGCTTGGAAACAGGACCTTGGGTGTTTTTGACTCTGATGGGAAACGGCGGCTTCTCAGCTTCCGCCATGGCCCCCGTAAAATGTCCAGCCGGCCAACGTGGCCGATGTCCTCCCCGCTGTCCATCCGGACCGCGACGCGCCCCGCCAGAAGAGCCGGGCTTCCGAGGCGCCAGGTGCACATGCCGGCAGGCAGGCCGTGAGCGCATCTTCCCCAGTGCCGCCTCCCCGGGGCTCCACGCCAGCCACCCAGCTCACACACGGGGAGACCCTCCTCCTTGGATTTGCAGGCAGAGGTCTCTTGCCCCTTTCAACAGGACCGAAGGGGGCATCTCTCACTCCTCCCTGACTCGACAATGCTAAGTGGCGCGCAGCCCTCGGTCGCTCCCTCTCTGTGGCTGCCACCGCCAAGCAGGTGCGGGGTGAACACAGTGGGTGGTGATGGGTGTCCCCGGCTCTGCGTCTCTCCAGGGAGGGGCTCTCCACACCCCTCAGCCCAGGGCCACATGGGTCGGGGCACCGCCTCCAGGACACCCGGGCCCCACCAGGGCAACAGGCAGATAAGCCCATGCGTGAGAGGGTCCCACGGGGGCCCCCCACCCCGCCCAGGATGCCGCTCCCCACAAGAGAGCATCCTGCCTCCTCGTGCCTTCTGTGGTCCCCAGCCTCCCGGCGACAG
>NW_011480247.1:14674-15444 GCF_000754665.1 Bison bison bison
CCCGCCACCCGCCCCGCGCCCCAGCCCGGAGCGCAAGGAGCTGGACCCAGCAGGCCCCGCGCTGCAGGCTTCCAGCTACTGCACGCCCGGGAAGGAGGAGACCCAGCACGCGCGGCAGTGCGGCCGGGGCTGCAGGCTGCGGCGGGGACACGGGACGGAAGCCTGGGGGTGGGATGGCGGTTTATGGGACGACAGGCCTGCTGCACACCTCAGCTGTGGCAACGCCACCCTCATCACTCCCGGAGCAGGGCCCGAGGGGCGCCTTCTATGCCTCTGAAACCGCATTTCAACGCACACGCACCTCTGCTGAATCTTTAAAGGGATAACTTACACGTACTTTTCTTAACCTCTGACTCAAAGCTTCACTTTCCTAACGTGGACAAAAATTCCTCTAATTGGAAATCTGTTAAAAGAGAATAGGGAATTGGTTGGAAACCAGAGGCAAAAATAAACACATGTTAACGATGTGTGGAGAGGATGTTAAGAAAACTTTACTGCAGTGACCATTATGCATACATACATATTAACAAACTGTTAACTCGGGGCAGCTGGAAATGAATACAATGTTAAATATCAACTGGGTCGCTGTTTAGTCACTAAGTCATCTCATACTCTTGCCGCCTGCCAGGCTCCTCTGTCCATGGGGATTCTCCAGGCAAGAAGACAGGAGTGGGTTACCATTCCCTTCTCCAGGGGATCGTCCCAAGCCAGGGATCGAACCCAGGTCTCCCGCAGGCGGATTCTTTACCAGCTGAGCCACCAGGGGAAAG
>NW_011480248.1:0-456 GCF_000754665.1 Bison bison bison
CTGGGGGCCTGCGGTCTGTGGCTTGCTCTGCTCTCCGGGGGGCAGACTCTGCCGCCGTGGCCGGCCTAGGCCGCAGATGCGATGTTGATGAGCGTGGCTGGGGAAGAGACGTGAGTGCCATGGGCTGCTCCCGGCTGGTTCAGCCTCTGTGGGTCGGCTCCCCGGGGCCCCTCCTTTTCTGCCCACCCAGAGGCACTGCAGCTCAGGGTTGGGCTCAGCCCCGGCACACTCTGGGCACCTTTGGCCGGGCCTGGCCAGGGGCAGGGCCTGGTTGGTGGGACTCTCAGGGCCTGCTCGGACTTGCAGGCTGAGGGGACCCACAGATGTGGCTCGTGTGTGCGCACGAAGGTGAGGTGGCCAGAGTCGAGCCCTCTGAACACCCAGTCCTGCGAGAGCCTGCAGGGCATCTCTGCACAGGTGGGTCACGTGTGTGGGGAGAATCACGGCCGAGGCCAC
>NW_011480248.1:1735-5554 GCF_000754665.1 Bison bison bison
CCCCCGCCCCCTCCCGCCACTGCCGGCCCCGGGGCTGGGCCGCTGGCCGCTGGCCTACAAAAGGCATTCTGTGCCCCGGAAGAATGACCCCGTTGTGTGGCTGGAGGGTGGCCGGGAGCCACGACGGCTTCCTTCCTTCCCAACTTCCTGCTTGCCCTCCTCTTGGGGGCAGAGCCCCACCTGGGGTCCAGCTGCTCCTGCCAGGGCTCTGCTTTCCGGGCCGGGGGCGCCTCGTGGCTCCCCCCGCCGCCCGGCAGTCAGAGCCCTGCTGTCCACCCACCGCCCTCTCCAGGCCCGCTGGCCCGTCCTGGGCTCAGCCTGGGCCTCTGCTGCCCCTCCTGCACGACCTTCGCTGCCGGCGAGCAGAGGGGCCAGGTGGAGACCTGAGGCTCGGTGGCCGGGGGTCTGTGGCCCCCATGAAGGCTGTGTCGGCTTGCTCCAGGGCCCCGGCTGGGTCAGTGCACCCGGGGGGTTGAGTGTCCGGGGGCAACGGCCGGCCCCGCATCCGGAGCTGTCGCCCCATCCCTGCATCCTCATGCCAGCCTGCAGCTGGGGCGCTGGGCTCAGCCAGCCCGCTTGGCCGGCCCACACCCCGGCAGCTGGCAGCCGTGAGCGGGTTTGAACTGCGGCCCGGGCCTTGCCCTCGGCCTCTGCTGGCCCCTGGCTGGGCCCGGGTCCCATGCACGGTGCTGTGTGCAGGCCGAGGCTGAGCTCAGATTGAGGAAACGAGGCTGGGGTCCCCGTCCTCCTCTAAGCAGCCTGTGCTTCGGCCGATGGGAGTGGCCTGTGGTCACAGGTGTCTGGGAGAGGGTGGGGGGCCGGGCGGTCCTGGGAAAGGGGAACTTGGCCACTCTGGCGAGTTCCCAGCTGCCTGGCAGAGACGCTGGCCTCCTGGGCCCCTTCCCAGGCTTCCGCGGCCAGCTCGCCTGCCACACTGCAGCGCCAGGGGCCGCGGGACCCCAGGCCGGCTGGCCGGGGGCCGGTGCGGCTGCCCCCGTGGTGGGACATCTCGCCCACCCTGGCTATGAGGCTGCACCTGCTGGCCTCTCTTTCTGGAGGCGGCCTGGCCTGGTGGGCGGGGGACCGCAGGTGGCTGGCAGGTAGGGCCAGGCTGGGGTGGGAGAGGGGCGCTGGGGGCCTGGGAGGGGCCAGGGTCTCCCCTGAGGGGTGTGGCGTTCCTGGTGGGTGTCTGGGCCAGGCAAGGGCAGGTGAGGACAGCTGGGTGGGGGCCAGGCGTGTCCCCGCAGCCCGTGACCTTCCCGGGCCCCGTCGTGGTCATCCAGCACGTGCCCGGAGCCGGGCATGCTCAGGGCTTCTCGTCGGGTCCTGAGTCTTCCACTGGTGTCTGCACAGCAGGTGTTGGGTGGGAGGGGAGGAGGACTGCCTCTTGTGTCTCCTCGCCCCGAGGGTCCCTGGATGAAGGCCTCTTTGGGTCTGGCTTGGCCCTTCTTCACACGAGGAAACTGAGGCCGTGGCGGGCAGAGCTTGTCTAGCTGCAGGAGGCCCTGGACCCGCCGAGGAAGCTCCGTGGGGTTTGGGCTGCCCAGGGCCGGCCTGGGATGGACAGCCGGCCCTGGCCCTGGCTCCGCCCTGCATCTCGGCTCCCGTGGGGCGGGCAGGGAGGCCTGGAGGAGGCTGGAATCCCAGGGGGTCCCAGCCCCTGCATCGTGCAGGGGGCAGCGCCCGTCCCCGCCTGGCTGTGAGGCGCTCGGTGCCGTCACACCACCCCCTGTGCCAGGGTCACTCGTCCGCTTTGCCAGTGCTCCTGTAAGGACGCGCTCCTCTGTGCCCGGTTTTGAGGGGACGCCAAGGTCCAGAGACATGATGTGACTGTCCCAGAGCCACACGGCGGTTCAGGGAAGGGACTTGGCGGCACGCGGGGGAGCCAGGAGCACTTTGCCTGCCAGGCCTCCTGAGTCCCTGCTGTTGTCATTGGCCAGGGTCCTGCCCCCACGTCTAGGGTGCTTTGCTGGCCTGGCCGTGGGGTGGGGGCTGGCCCGGCTCTCCTTCCGCCGCGTGGATGGTGGTGGGCGCCAGGCGAGGCTGCTCCAGGCAGGTGTTAAGTGGGCATCTGAAACAAGAGCCTGCTGGAGAGCGGGGCTCCGGGCTGCCTTGGCTGGGGGCTGCCTGCCCTCCCCTGCCCTTTACAAGCCTTGCCCGTGTTCTGCGCAGGACCTCAGGGGCGGGCACCCAGGCGTGCTGGTGCCACGCACGCGTCCCGGGGCTGGTGTTGCCCACCCTTGCCGAGTGACCCTGAAGGCTGCTCCAGGTCCAGGTCTCCGAGCCCAAGGTTTCTCAAAGGCCGCGTCCTGCAGCGCAGAGCCCTGCACAGCGGGGGCTCTGCCTTCCTGATCTGGAGGCGTTGGTGGGGGTCTGTGTCCACACCCCTCCAGCAGCTGTCCCTCGAGGGCAAGCACTGGGCAGCCCAACAGGCCGGCCTGGACAGGCCTCTTCAGCGCTGCTGTGGTTTTCTCGTCCATAAAGGTGGGTGCAGGGAAGAGAATTTTCCAAGTCGGTTTGTTTCTTGACACGACAGAACATTCAAAGTCACGTGAAGCGACCTTCACACGGAAAACGTCCTGGGCTGGCCTGGGCGGCTGTGTGCTCGTAGAGGGTGTGGGATGTGCTGACCCTGAGTCCGGAGTTCTTACGTAGAAGCAGCGAGTGTGTGTGTGTGGCGGGCACTTCGGCTGCAGCCCTCGTGTGACAAGGTGTCATCGTGTTTGGTGGCTGGGCCGGACGTTCTGAGCCTCCGGCAGGCACGCTGCTCGTCACCCTGGCGGAGGGGACCCTTGTTCAGGCTGCACACAGGAGGCGCGCGCGAGGTCTGGGGACCTGCCGGCGTAGAGCATGCACCTGGCTGCTAGGCATTTGGTCGATTTTTTTTCCCCATCGTCTCCTGCCTGGCTTCTCTTGGTACCGCCTCCAGCCTTTTCCAGTCGCTCGTGGTCTGGGAAGTCCTCCAGAGCAGCCCGTTAGTGTTGCGGGTAGCATCGAGTCACTAGGCCTCAAGCAAGGACGGCTCCCTGAGTCAAACGTGTGCCACGTCTGAGCGTCTGCCGTTGATGGCTGCCGTCTGAGCGCACCAGGCCTTCCCGCTCATCTCCGGGGTCTTCCCGCACCCGCGTGTGCAGCCCGCTCGGCTCTGGGCAGGTGCGGATGCTGTGCTCAAGAACTCTGACGGAGCAAGGTTGTGCTTTGCTGTCTTTCTGAAGGTGCAGGTGGCAGCCGATTGCTCGCGGGCCCAGGTGCCAAGGGTTGCCCAGAGGTCCAGCGGCCCGTGAGTGCCCAGGAGGGACCGAGCCCCGCTGCCCACAAAGCTCTGTGGACGACGTGTGGGTTTGGGGAATCAGGATGGGTTTGGAGCCTCGAGAAGCATGGTTCTGGGTCCCTGCTACTCTGTGTCACGTGCCGGGGGGGCGGGCAGCTGTGAGAGCTGGAGACCCCTGCCTGCCTGGCTTGCGTCCCCTGGCCTTGGTATGGCCCCGCCCCGGAAGCTGGGCCTCCTGGAGTCCAGCTGCCCTGGGCCAGGGTCTGGTCACTGCAGCCCCTCAGCGTGATGCTGCCCTGGGGGTGCGTGTCAGCCATCTGGCTGGATGGTGATCGGCAGCCCCGGCCCCCACCTCCCGTCCAGAGCTGCCTGGGGCTCGCAGCTCGTGGAGGCTATCTGCCCGTGTCCCGAGGGCAGGCACCAGCCATGGAAACGTACAGTCCCCAGGTCCCCCTCGCACACCGTCAACCCTGGTCTTGGCCCCTCCTGGAGGCTGTTTGTGGTTGTTGGCGAGGCCAAGAAGGCCAGGAAGGGGCAGCGGGTGTAGG
>NW_011480248.1:5887-6460 GCF_000754665.1 Bison bison bison
CCAGTCCTGCCAGCTCGTGAGCCCCCAGGTGGGCCGGCTCGGTAGGACGTAGCCCGAAGGGGTGCTGAGGTGCAGTCCGCGCGAGCCTCCCACCCAGGCTTTTAGCAGGGGAGAGTGGGGGTGACGAGCTGGACTGCGTGGGGGCCACCGTGCTGGCCCAGGCGGGAGGTGCCCCCGCCGCGGTGGAGACGGGGAAGCCCCGCTCCAGTTCTCGGTCTGTCTCACGGGAGCAGCCCTGCCTCCGTCTGCAGAGGCCCTGCCGCCTGCGCCTCCGCTCATGACAAGCACTGGCCTGGTGACTCCGGCTGAGTCAGTGTCGGGGGTGGGGTTGAGCCTCTGCCCCGGGAGGACACCGAGGGGCCAGGCTCGAAGCACATTGCGGTGGTGGGGTCTCCAGAAGCCCCCCAGGAGCCCCTTGGGTGCCGGGCTGGCTCTCTGCACCCCCAGGTCTCAAGCTTGGCCCTGCCGCACCCCTCGCGTGGCTCTGGAGGTGCCGAGCGTCTGTGCCCACATCCGAGAAATGGCGATGCTTGAGGGCGGTGGGAGGCTGGGGATGTCCCGTAGAGGCCAGCC
>NW_011480248.1:6560-6983 GCF_000754665.1 Bison bison bison
CCGGGCCCGGGGAGCCTTCCCAGCTGCCAGCCGGTCCGTCGCCCCTGCCTGGAGCCCCGTGGGCTGGACGTTGCTGCGGGAGGTTGCCGAGGCTCGTGGGGTGCGGGTGCAGCCTGTCCCTGTGTCTCTTGCGTACCCCCACTGCAGGTGGCTTCCGCCGGCTTCTCCCCTCTACTGCCGCGGCGGCCCCTGAAAAGTGCCCGCTGGGGGTTGTGGAGGGTCTCAGCCTCCTGGCTGCTGGCCCGCGAGGTGCGTCAGGAGCGAGGCCTTAGGGCAGGGTGCTCTGTGAGGTCAGGGTACATGATGCTCTGTGAGGACGGGATGAGGTTCTAGGGCCTCCCGGGCTTCGGTCCCCCGCCGCAGAGTGGGGACCCCCCGTCCTGTCCCTGCACTTGCTGGGGATCTGGGGCGGGGACTGGAGAA
>NW_011480248.1:10437-11266 GCF_000754665.1 Bison bison bison
GGTGGAGCCCCCCAGCTCTGCTTTCCGAGGGTTGGGGGTCCGCTGGCCTCGAGGCTGTGAGGCTCGCCTTGGGCTGGCATTTCCTGTCGCCTCCCCCGCCTTCCCTGGCAGAGGCCGGAAGGGAGTTGGTGGGGGTTCCCCGGCTTCCTTCTGGAGGGCCCGGGCGGGGAGGGAGGCAGGAGGGTCCTGGAGGGCTTTCTGGAGGAGGCAGCCTATGCAGTTGGGGGCTGTCGGCTGGGGGAATGCCCCCCGGCCCCAGAGGGAGCCCAGGGCCTCCTGCTTGGCCATGCCCGAGCTTGCATACAGCTCCACGGGGAGCTCACCACCTCAAGAAGCAGCCTGTGCTTGTACCGTGGGAACAGTCTCTGACTTTGCTGAGTGTGACCTTGCACCCCTGCCCCAGGGCCCTGTGGGCACTGCTGTGCTCTGGGCGCTGAGCCTTCTGGGCATTTCGTCTCTGCCCCGTGGCATCTGTTTCTGGCCCCCAGATGTTTGCGTTTATAGCGTCAGTTTTACGGCCTGAAACGCTTTCTGTGCCAAGAAGGAGGTCAGTCCCTCACCCTGCCAGGCAGGCCTTCCTGACCCGAGCCTGGCAGCTCTTCTGCCCCTCTGCCCAGGTCAGGGCTGCCTGCCTCTTCTTGGAGTTCCCTGTGTACTCCCGGCCCGGCCTCCGTCTGAGGCCGGGTCTCACGGATTGCTGCTGGTCCCCAGGGGCCGGGAGGGCGTCAGCGGAGGGCGGTCCTGGGCCCGGCCCAGGTTCTGGGCAGGGAGATTCGGAAGTTGGGCTTTGCCCCTCCCCCGGAGCGGCCTGGGTCCTCGTGGGTGGGAG
>NW_011480248.1:11366-13777 GCF_000754665.1 Bison bison bison
CCCCTGGAGAAGGAAATGGCAGCCCACTCCAGTATTCTGGCCCAGGAATCCCCATGGACAGACGAACCTGGCGGGCTACAGTCCTCAGGGTCGTCAAGAGTCGGACAGACTGAGGGGCTGAGCACAGCCTCAGCTGCCCCGTGGCCCCCTCCTTATGGCCCCCCGCCCCCGTTCTGTGCCTCCTGCCGGGGATTCCGGCAGGCCTGGGGGTTTGGGTTTGGCCCCTCCCTGGCCTCCCCCCGGGGCAGCTCCTGTCTGGCCACTGAGCAGGAGGAATGACCCCGGGGTGGGCGCGGGGCCCTGTCACTGAGATCGCCTGAATCCTCGTCGTCCCCAGCCGTCTCTGGGGTGGGACCCAGCTGGTGGCTCTGTGGCCTGTGCCGTGGGGTGGGCACCTTGCTGGGCGGATGGAGAAATGGTACCCAGGTAGGAGCCTGGCCCTGGGGTTGGTCTCCGAATGCCATGGCCACCGTCCAGTCATTGCCAGTCCTGACCCTAAACGCCCCCAACCCCCAACTTCACCAAAGGCTCTGGGGACAGGCCCACCTGCTGGGCTGACCTAGGGATTGGTCCATCTGGGGTCACCTGGCTGAAGAACCGGCCGAGCCCCGAGGTCCAGGAGGCCCTGGAGTCATGGGGGCAGGGGACAGGAGGGTGGCGAGCTGGCATTTCGGGAGCCAGCCTTCAGGGCACCTGCAGTGTGCAGGAGGGGCGAGGGGTGGTATCCGTGCAGCAGGACCCGTTATTCCGAGGCTCCGAGCAGCCTGTGTGGTGGTCTTAGCACCCTGGCAGAGGGGGCGTCTTGCAGCCAGGGACCCAGGCCAGAGCTGCAGGGCTCCGCTGTGGTCTGGCCCCAGCGTCCTGGGGGTCTGGCCAGGTGTGTTCCCTGCGCCGGCGAGCCTGGCTCCCCGAGCCATGGAAAGTCAGGGTGAACGGAGCTCTGGGACTCGGCCGGAGTAGTGCCCCCTCTAGCTTCAGTGTGCCCCTCAGCCCCTAGGGTGCCCCCAGGGAGTGCCCTCCGTGGGTGCCTCTCTGGGTGCTGCAGGAACTGGGGGGAAGCTGGTGCAGACACGCCGGGTTGCTGCTCTTGCTTGGCCTGGCATGCAGGCTGGACCCCATCCCCCTGGGACTGTGAGCTTCCGGGGGTGGGGCTGGGGGCAGCCTCCTGCCAAGACCCTGGCCCGAGCGCCCCACCTAGGGCCCTGGCACCGTTGCGCCTGAGCTCTCTTGTGGACCTGGAGGTCCAGGCGCCAGCTGGCCAGCCCCGGGAGCCCCGTCTGCCGCACCCCCGCCTCCCGCTTGCGCTCCCCACTTCCACCATGGCGGCCGGGCTCCAGCCACATCTGCCACCGCGGGGCCCAACCGCAGTGCCCCCAGACTGTGCCAGTGTGCCGACGAGGGCGGGCCCACCGCTTCCCCTTCCTCCCCTGCCCCTGGCCAGCCCGGCCGGCTCAGGACCGCCGTCAGAACCCCGAAGTGTCTCCCCATGTCCCTCGTGGCAGAAGCCACCCAGGGTCACCATCCGCCGCCTCGGGGGGCAGGGCAAGCGTCCCTTGGGTGGTGGTGCTGATGGTGGGCATGCTGGCCTCGGTGGTGGTGGTGGTGAGGCTGACGGTGGTGACGATGCTGGAGCTTCCGTCCACCGAGTCCACAGCCCTGGTCCCTCTGGGCCCTGGTGTAGCCTTGACACCGGTGGAGTCATGCTGTCTGCTCCTCACTCAGCAGCGTCCTGCTGGCCTCTCAGCGTCCACTCTGCCTGCCCTCTCCTCCCCCTCCCCCAGGTGTCACAGAGGCTGGGAAGGGCAGTGCCAGGAAGCAACAGTTGGCAGCCGCCTGCCTTCCACGCGGCCTGCTAGGGTGGAGCCCTGTCGGGTGTCGGGGTGTCTGAGTGGTGGGCGAGGGGTGAAGGAGACGCGTGTCTTGGATCACTGTGTCCCCGCTCCTGTATCCTCCGGGGTCTGGAGAGTCGGGGCTGCCCTGGGCTCTGATGTGGCCCCTGACGTCAATGGCCTCCTGGGCCTGGGACCCTTCTGGCCGGTGGGGAGGCCCCTCCCTAGGGCCCCTGAGGCCGCCTGCCTGCTGGGCTCGACCCTCCTCTGAGGCTCCGAGGTGGAGGCCGAGCTGACCCGTGTCCTCCACGCTGGAGCTGAGGTTTGGGGCGTTGTTGGGGAAGGGGCCATGTTACCCCAGAGGAACCGCAGTCCAGGCCACCTGAGCCCCGGGGTGGAGGCCATGGGCTGGCCGTGTTTCCTGGCCCACCCTCTGCAGGCCCCTGGCTCGGACTGGAACCCGGCCCTGCCGGGGCTCTCTGCACAGCAGGTGCGCCCACTTAGAGAAGGGGCGCTGCCCCCGTTCCTGAGGGCCCCATCCCCATGGGGCCTGGGGACCTTCCTGCCTCCCCGCCCCCCGCC
>NW_011480248.1:16110-18137 GCF_000754665.1 Bison bison bison
CCCTGTGTCTTCTCCTCCAATATGAAACTCTCCAGTGCCCCAGGCTGGCCAAGTGGAGGTGGGGAAACTGCAGGAACCCTAGGGTGACGTCTCCCTCTTGGCTTCAGACCCCAGTCTCGTTTCCAGAGGAGAACAGTGGGCGGCTCCCCTCAGGAGGCCAGGCCCTCGGGCTTCTGGATGCGGAGGTCGGAACGCTCACGTGATCTGTGGCCCCAGCGGTAGCTGCTGTGCTCTCTGGGGACGATGCCTGCAAAATGGATGTTGTAATGTCCATCTTGCTCCCCCTGCCCCTGTCCCCTGGAGGTTAGAAAGGTGCTTCTCGGGACTCAGTGACGGGGAGGGGCCTGTGCTAGCCTGCACCTTGCAGCGTGGGCTGAGGCAGGGTTCCTCACGCAGGGAGGGGGCGGCGAGGGCCGGTGAAGTGGGCATCCCAGGGGCCGTGGGGAAAGAGCAGTGACCGTGGGCCTGGGGGCAGCTGCAGGTTTGGGTGAATGTGCCTGCTGCGCGTTTCCTTGTCCATCACAGGTGGGTGGACAAGGTCACGGGCCTTCACTGAGGTCAAGGGTGTGCAGCCAGACCTCGTGTCTGCTTCCCTTCCTGCATCCTGCCTGCTCTCGCCAACCCCTGGGGAAGATCTCTGGACACACAGGTTACAGGCATCCTCTTGTGGGTCATGTGTGCAAGTCGCTCCATCGTGTCCAACTCTTTGTGACCCCATGGACTGTACAGTCCATGGAATTCTCCAGGCCAGGATACTGGAGTGGGTAGTGAAGTCGCTCAGTCGTGTCTGACTCTTTGTGACGCCATGGACTGTAGCCCTCCAGGCTCTTCTGTCCATGGGATTTTCCTGGCAATGGTACTGGAGTGGATTGCCATTTCCTTCTCCAGGGCAATCTTCCCAACCCAGGGATCAAACCCAGGTCTCCCTCATTGTAGACAGACGCTTTACCGCCTGAGCCACCAGGGAAGTCCTGCTGGAGTGGGTAGCCTATCCCTTATCCAGGGGATCTTCCTGACTCGGAAATCGAACCCAGGTCTCCTGCATTGTGGGCAGATTCTTTACCAGCTGAGCCACAAGGGAAGCCCAGGAATACTGGAGTAGGGTAACCTTTTCCTTCTCCAGGGGATCTTCCCGATCCAGGAAAGGAAGCAGGATCTCCCGCATTGCAGGTGGATTCTTTACCAGCTGAGGTGTCAGAGAAGCCCCCTGATGTGGGTGCTATGCTATGCTAAGTCACTTCAGTCGTGTCCGACTCTGTGTGACCCCATAGATGGCAGCCCACCTGGCTCCCCCGTCCCTGGGATTCTCCAGGCAAGAACACTGGAGTGGGCTGCCATTTCCTTCTCCAATGCATGAAAGTGAAAAGTGAAAGTGAAGTCGCTCAGTCATGTCCGACTCTTAGCGACCCCATGGACTGCAGCCTAACAGGCTCCTCTGTCCATGGGATTTTCCAAGCAAGAGTACTGGAGTGGGATGCCATTGCCTTCTCCCCTGATGTGGGTGCCGGAAGCCTAATGGCTCATAGGGCTGGATTGCAGTTCCCATCTATGCCAGTAGGTGCCGCCATCTGGACCTAGACTCCATAAGCTGTTACTTTCAGTGAAACGGTTTATGCTCCTTTCTGTGAATGGCGAGGGTTTTCGATGAGGCTGTCTTGCTGGTGCAGTGGCAGATGGGCCCTACTCCTTGGCGTGGAATTCAAGGCCCCCTTGTCATGCTCCTCCTCCCTCAAAGGGCAAGTGAGGGACGGGGTGCCCAGCAAGCTGGGGGCTGCAGGAAGGAAATGGGTAATAGCTCCCAGAGAAGGGGGTCCTCAGGGTTGGCAGAGCCTCCTGTGTGCCTGGGGGGGGGACCACCCCACTCTGTGGGCTGCCCAGCACCTCCATGGACAAGTTCAGAAGGCCCTGGGTGAGAGCTCGGCTCTGGCCAAAGTCGGGCCTGCCTGGCCGTGCCTGGAGGTGGTAGTGTCCTGCAGCGTGTCCCCAGGACTGTTGGTACTGGTGACCGATGTTGGGGGGAGGGCTTG
>NW_011480249.1:0-13320 GCF_000754665.1 Bison bison bison
TACACACACATGCACGTACACACACCACACACACACACAGACACACATGTATACACACCATAGACATATACACACCACACACACACACTCACAAACACACACACTACACACACACATACACACCACAGACGCACAGACACACACATATACACACCATACACACACACCACACACACACATACACACCATACACACACACACACGCAGCACACGCAGACCATAAACACATACACACATACACACAATACACATGCCACACATGCATGCCATAAACACACACACACGACACACACTCACACCATATACACATACACACACAACACACACTCCACAAAAATACACGTGTACACAATACACACACCACACAAATGCACACACACACACACACACACACGCCACACACACGTCGCACACACCCACAAACACTGTACACACAACACAGACCACAAATACACACGTGTACTGTGCACCTATCACACACACCACACGCATGCATACATGCCACACACACACATACACACTGCACACACATCACACACGCAAAGACATGCAACACACAAACACACCACAGACACACACACCACACGCCCACATGTGCTACGGAAGCTGGTCAAGTCTGTACTTTTTTGTGGGATATTCTGATTTAGGGTTGGAGATTGTCCCCCCCGAGAACGCTGCAGGAAAACTCCCTCAATGACAGGTATCATTGCCTAAATTGATACCTGTCACATATTTCCACGGGTTCCTTTGGCCCGGACTCATCATTAAGACGTGACTTAGAACTAAATCGGAGGCTCCCATCTGCCGGGACCTCAAGGTTTGGCAATGCCCATATTCTTCCCTGGCGGTGTGACACGGACACGGCTTTGAGAGCCGGGTGCCCCGGCCCCCGTTCCGATGTAGGAGGGCGTCACGTCCACTGGAACCACGGGCTGACCCTTGGACGGGGACCAGCTCGCCGGGACCTTTGCAACAGAGCAGAGAAGCCCATTGGCACGGCTGGAGGAGGTGCCACCCGACACACCCGCAGCTGCCCCTGACAAACGCACTGAGCCTCCAAATCTGACATTTCCAGGAGGTAAACAGAACCAGCCAAGCTGGCCGCCATCCCCGGAGCCTCTGCAGCCCGCCTGGCAGACACTGACTCAAGGCTTCTGACAGCAAAATCTACTTCCAGGGCTGCAGACACACAGGTAAGAATCTGAGCCCGACCGTCAGTATTAAGGCTGCTGCTCAGCCAAATGCATGGTTAATTACTTCTGAAGATGCAGAATCAAGATAACCTTTCAGGGACATCTGTGGTGGTCAAGTGGTTGAGAACCCACCTGCCAATGAAGGGTACACGTGTTCGATCCCTGGTCCGGGAATATTCAACATAACTATGGAGTCCATGAGCCACAAAGAAAGACCCCACAGCTGAAGGCACAACAGACCCAAGTAAGTCAATTTTTTGTAAAGATAATTAATTTAAAAAAATATCTTTTCTGATGCTGAAGCTTAAGCTCCACTACTTTGGCCACCTGATGAGAAGAGCTGACTCATTGGAAAAGACCCTGATGCTGGAAGAGACTGAAGGCGGGAGGAGAAGGGGACGACAGAGGATGAGATGGTTGGATGGCATCACTGACTCCATGGACATGAGTTTGAGCAAGCTCCGGGAGTGGGTGATGGACAGGGAGGCCTGGCGTGCTGCAGTCCATGGGGTCGCAAAGACTCAGACACGACTGACCAACTGAACAACCGCAAAATTGTAAAAAAAAAAAAAAAAAAAGATAAGCCTTCACTCCAGTCCTGGAGTTCTGCAGAAAATCTCCATGCTTCCTTTAGATATTCACACACAAAGACACACAACACACAAACACACCACAGACACACACACCTGGGATCTCAAGGTCTCAGCCGCAAAGCCTGAATCTAGCAGCTCTGCTCTGCGGTGAGGTTTTCTAGGGTCACAAAGCTGAGAGAAAACCCTAAGCCTCAGTTAGCTCACCTGCAGCCTTGGAGAGTCGTGGCACACCCATGCTGGAGGGGACCCAAAATTCGACAAGACCACACACCAGAAAGCAACACTTGGAATCTCTGTTTAACATCCATTTGCATACCAGAGTTATATTGGAATTTTTTTTTTTTTTTTGAAAAATACAAATGCTCAGGTATTGCTTTTTTTTTTTCCCTTCCAGAACTCCAGATATGTTTCTAATGAGCAGCCATGTTTAAAAACAGCTGGACTGTATGACGATCGTTTACTTGTATCTAGTTTGTTTCGTATTTTCTATTTCATATTCAGTGGTCCCATTTCATTTAGTTTATGTCCTCCAATTTCTCCATCTCTTTTTTTTTATGTTCTTCCTCAAGGCTTTCTCAGCACGGAAACCCTTTTGTATACATATATAAATAATATGTATAATATATATTTTAGAAAAGTTATGAATTTTTTGACTAAAAATTTAATGACATTTTGACTCCACTGTTTTGGCTTAGAATGAATAGAATGTTACACTTTTAATTAAAAAAAAAAAATAGCGATTAGGGTCTTTTGTTTCCCGAATGTTATTGAGAGGACTGTTTCAATATTCACTTTCATAACAAATCGCTAGCCACAGACGTTAGTTTCTGCAAAAATGCCCAGGTCGGTAACGTATGAAAAACGGTCGCCCCTGTGGCACCCTCAGGGATCCCTCATGGAGAAGGCAATGGCACCCCACTCCAGTACTCTTGCCTGGAAAATCCCATGGACGGAGGAGCCTGGTAGGCTGCAGGCACGACTGAAGCGACTTAGCAGCAGCAGCAGCAGCATGGTGGGGGAGGCATTGTTTTCTTCCATCCACTCTGTTTCTCATCTGGTCTGAGCAGAATGGTTGGGAAACAGCTGTATTGGCTTGACCAAGAAGTTAGTTCAGATTTTCTTCTAACAAGTTAAGGCAGAAGCAGAATAAACTTCTTGAGCAGCCCAATAAAACTGAGCTGTTTGCCTATTTGTATAAATTTCTTTGCTGCTGCTGCTAAGTCACTTCAGTCATGTCCGACCCTGTGCAACCCCATAGAAGGCAGCCCACCAGGCTCCTCCATCCATGGGATTTTCCAGGCGAAAGTACCGGAGTGGGTTGCCATTGCCAAACCATAATCGATCAGGCTGATCGTCACACCCAGAAAAGCAACGTGGAAAAAACTGTGGATCCCCAAGGTGCATCTTCTTTGCATTTCTGCACACAGGAGCCGTTTCACCCTGTAAATGCAGAACTGAGAGAAACAGCCCAGGAGAAAGAGGACCGTTGATGGAGGTATTGGCCAGGATAGGCTACCAGAGGCTGCTGTAACACACAGCCCCAGAACCTCAGTGGTTCACATACACGCAGGCTACCTGCCCATCAGTGGGGTTCCAGCTCTTCTTAGGACCAGGACCCAGGGTGATGGAGCAGCCCAGACCTGCAACATTGCCAGAATCACAAGGGAGAGAGAACCAGAGCCGTATGGAACCCGGAGGCCAGCTTGTCAACCTTCATATAGGAAAACAACACAACTCATGTCTACCCAAAGCCATGCTCCATGGTGAATGAGCTCAGTTCAGTAGAAACTATGAGCTTCCTCCACTGGAGCAGCCGTATTTGTAAGTGATTACAGAATCTACAATAAGGAGAAGACCAAACAAACAAAAACAAACAGTAATACTGTACTACTCAGTGGATCAGCCAACAGAAAGCAACAGGTGGGAGAGCCTGGGACCAATGAAGGAAATCAAAGAAGGTGTCTTCGGAAATTAAATAGCTCTGCACCTCAGTGTTCACTGAAGCACTATTCACAACAGCCAAGGCGTGGAAGCAACCTAAGTGCCCATCGGCAGAGGAATGGATAACGAAGATGTGGTACGTACACATGATGGAATACTATGCAGCCATGAAAAATGATTCAATAATGCCGTTCGCAGCAACACAGATGGATCTGGAGATGAGCATACTAGGTGAAGTCACATAGAGAAAGACACGTATCATATGACATCACGAATATGTGGAACCTAAAAAAAAAAATGCTACAGGGCTTCCCTGGTGGCTCAGGCGTAAAAGGCCAATGCACGAAGACACAGGTCCAGGAAGATCCCACATGCCACGGAAAAACAGCATGTGTCTCCACTCTGGACTCTGCACAGCCTGGAACCTGTGTGCTCTGCGGGAGAAGCCGCTGCAAAGAGAAGCCGACTCACCACACCTAGAGGGTAGCCCCCGCTGACAGCAACCAGAGAAAGCCCTTGCAGCTATGAAGACCCGGTACAATCGACATCACTTATTTAAAAAAGTTTAAAATGGTACCAATGAGCTTATTTACAAAACAGAAAGAGACTCACAGACCTAGAGAACAAACTTAGGGTCACGGAAGGGTGACGGTGGTTGCAGGGATAACTTAGGAGAGTCAGGACCGACCCGTAAACGCTAGTCTCTATAAAATAGAGAACTATCATAGTTACTGTTGGTTAATAATTAGGTACAGTTCTGTATACACACAGGGACGATCGTGTGTGTTGTTCAGGGAAGTCTGCTCAGTGCTCTGTGACGATCAATACGGGAAAAGAATTTGGAAAAGAATTTGGAAAAGAGCAGATATCTGCATGTGGAGAGCTGGACTACTTTGCTGTACACCCAAAACTAACACAGCATTGTCAGTCAACTATACTCCAATAATAATTATTCGAAAATAAATAAAATTCACCAAATAAAATAATAAAATACGGTGCCAATGAACTTGTCTGTGAAGCAGAAAGAGACTCACAGACATACAGAACATGTGTCATTGCCAAGGGGAAATAATGCACTCGGAGTTTGGGCTAGCAGATGAAAACTATTTTATATTGGATGGATAAAGTACAAGGTCCTTCTATATAGCACAGGGAATTATATTCATTATGCAGTGATAAGCCATCACAGAAAAGCATATGAAAAGGAAGGCATGGATCTGTATAACTGAGTTGGTGTGCTGCATAGAATAAATGAACACGACACTGTAAATCCACTATACTTCAGTCATAAACAGCCAAGGGAAACAAACGAATGGCTTCCCGACCCTCAGCTTTGCAAGGCTGGCTTTGGGCCAGGGCTATGAACATTCAATCCCTGGCTTTTATGGGCTTTGGCGGGGACAAGAGAAACACTCCACTCTGCCCAGGACATAAAATTCAAGGTCATCCACACGTTCTCAAATAATTGCCCACGACACTTCCCTGATTAAAAAAAGTGGTAGTCGCCAAACCCAACCGAAGCCAACGGTACGTATGAAAAAAAAAATCACTCTTCAAAAACCCCACGTGGCCAGAAATTTTAATGGCCTATATTTTAATGCTTTACTACTAAAAATGTCAGGGGAAAACGTGGATGTTTAATTCACCCAGCATTACAGAAATGCCTCGAACTCTTTATAACCTTAGTCGAGAAATTGGTAGCTTGACGACGCCTGCTTGAAACTGACGACTCTTGCTTGAGGTAGAGTGGCTTCCGTGCCAGGGACCACCTGTGGACAGAAACGGAAAATAATTGGGGTTCCAATTGCCAACCGTGCCCCCTAAAATCTCCAACTGAGCTTTGATAGAGCGTTAAAGGAATGCATGACTCCCCTGGGGGCCATCATGACAAAGTACCGCAGACTCAGCGTCTCAAATCATAGACGTTCATGGCCCCAAGTCACGGAGGCTATAACGTGAGACCCAGGTGTGGGCAGGGCTGGCTCCTCCCGAGGCCTCTCTGCTGGGCGTGTGGACGGCCATCTCCTCCCCGTGTGCTCACGAGCTCACCCTTGGGTGTGTGTTTCTGTGTCCTCATCCCCTCTTGACATGAGGACCCCATTCCTTTGGGTCAGGACCCACCCTAGCGACCTCATTTCAGCTTCATCCCCATCTTCAAAGACCCTCATCTCCAAATGCACTCACATCCTTAGGTCCCTGGGGAAGGGGGTGGGGTCAAAGAATTCCCCAGGACGGTTCGCTGATTGAAAAAGCGAAAGTCGGCAAGCCCAACAGAGACCAACAGTACCTTGACATGAATTTAGTGGGGGTGGGAGGGTTACTATTTGGTCCCAGAAGCCGCACAATGACAGCACGTCACTTCACAAAACTACAAAATATTCAGAGCTGTTTCTGCCCCTTACATGGTCCCCTGACGGGGCTTCCCTGCTGGCTCAGATGGTAAAGAACCTGCCTACAATACAGGAGACGTGGGTTCGATCCCTGGGTCAGGAAGATCCCCTGGAGGAGGGCATGGCAACCCCCTCCAGTATCCTGGCCTGGAGAATCCCATGGACAGAGGAGCCTGGCGGGGCTGCAGCCCACGGGGTCACAGAGAGTCAGACACGACTGAGCCTGTGGTCCTTGATGACATTCTCTGCCCGTCTCTTTTCTGACATCCAGCATCTTCAGAAGGAATTGAGCGAGACCCTGAGCGTCAGTTTTCAATGACAGCACTGCCTGGGATATTTGCGTCGTCAGAGATGGTTCCTGCACCCTTTTAAAAGGGAGACGCCCACCTCCCCGGGCATGTCTGAAATGATCACAGCCAGCATCTCTGCAGATAACCCATCAGAGCTGCAGACACCCAGGAAAGCACGGCAGAAACCGGGGACTCCGATAGGTTCACACTGTTATGAACAAATATTGAATTTCTCCACCAGTCGGCTCCATGCATCAGCTCAGCACACATAGTTCTCCCGAAAACGTAACCGACATAACACAAACCTGTGCAGTGTGAGTCGCTCAGTCGTGTCCAACTCTCTGTGAACCCGTGGACTGTAGCCCACCAGGCTCCTCTGTCCATGGGATTCTCCTGGCAGGAATACTGGAGTGGGTTGCCATGCCCTCCTCCAGCAGATCTTCCCAACTCAGGGATCGAACCTGGCTCTCCCGCATTGCAGGCAGATTCTTGACCAGCTGAGTCACTAGGGAAGACTTTATTTTATATATATTATACCTTAAAGTTGATTTTTTTAAATTCCAAATAAAATAAAAACCTATATCTGTGATGATTCCAGGATCTATGTCATCTTCAGGTAGGTGTGTGTTGAGCATCTTTTCCAGACATTGAGACTTTTGTGGCTATTGGTGTAAAGATTGAATTGTAACCTGGATTTCTGGGATGTTATGGTAGTGGAACCTACTGGTGTCGTTTCAGAGGACTCTGAGGAGCTCCGGTACCATGGTTCTCAGCACAGAGAAGGTGGCATTAGTGGTAAGGAACCCATAGGCAATGAATGCAGGAGACGCCAGTGCCATCCCTGGGTCAGGAGGAAATGGCAACCCAGTCCAGTCTTCTTGCCTGGAGAATCCCATGGCCAGAGGAGCCTGGTGGGCGACAGTCCATGGGGTGTCAAAGAGTCGGACACGACTGAGCATAGCAGACATTATACGAGTGAGGATCATAAGGACATCGAGCTAGCGGAGCACTTAGCCTACCCAGGATGGTTTCCTTAAAGCACCATCGTTTCTTCAGTGGGGTGGATATAGACAAAAACACATGTAACACGTCAGCGGATTAAAAGCAAATATAGAGGAAGAAAAAATATAAAATGTCAGCACATATTTAAGAGGGAGCAGATGCAAGAACTTGAAACAATTTTTATTTATATTTGCTACAGTCCACGGGGTCGCAGAGACTCGGACACGACTGAGCAGCGTCTCTTTCTTTCACTTTCTTTCTTTGCATTTAATATTGTGCTTTTTCACATTTTCTTTATTGGTCTATAGGTGGTTTTAATATTATGGCATTTTATATATTGTCTTTGTCTATATTTGCATTTAAAACGGTAACACTTTATGTATTATCTTTGCCCATATCTGCAGTCACTGTGCTGACACTATACACTCTCTTTATCAACATTTGCATTTAGTCTGATGCTGTCTTATATGTTGGCTCTGTCTATATTTGCATTTAATATGGTGACATTGTATATATTTTTTCTTTTATATTCGCTTTTAATCTGGTGACAGCTTACATATTTTCTCTTATTTGTCTGTATTTCTTTTAATACTGTGGCATTATATAGTCTTTGTCTAAATTTTCATTTAATCTGGGGACATTTTTGCACATTTTCTTTGCCTACATTTGCATTCATTATGGTGACACTTCATATATTGTCTTTGTCGAGATTTACATTTAATAGTATGACATTTTATATCCTGTCTATTTGTCTGTGTTTGCATTTCATATGGTGACATTTTATGTACTTTTTTCTACATTTGCTTTTAATGGGGTAATATTTTACATATTTTCTTTTTATGTCTCTATTTGCTTTCAATATTATGGCATTTTATATATTGTCTTCATTTGTCTATATTTGCAAGTCATATGGTGACATTTTACATAGCTTCTTTGTCTGTATTTGCATTTAATGTGCTGACATTTTCTATATTTTCTTCCTCAATATTTGCTTTTAATCTCCAGACACGTTACATATTTCTTTGTCTACATTTGCTTTTAATAGGGTGACACATACTCGCCTCGTCCGTGACAATTGCATTTACTTTTATATCAACACACTACAAATGTATGTTTTAAAAATCTGTAAATAGTTCAAAACAACACGTCGCTCTCTTTTTTAATTCTTAGAGAAATGAGATTATAATCTTCCTTTCTGACCCCCCTACTCCCCTCCCCACCCCCCAAAATACTAAAAGTTCCTTCTCTGAAAGAAACTTATTCAAGCCTCTCTGGCTAGAAATGAGGAGAAAGGACTATTGTGTGAAGAATTTCCATCTGAAGCGGAATGCAGATGAAGGCATCCCTCCCTTGCAGAAGGCGGCTTCCTCCCTTTCTCTGGGAAGAAGACTTGGAATGTCCAGGGGCCTTCAAGTGCGGGTTGGGGGTGGGTGTGTTGTGTTAAGTCGCTCAGTCTTATCTCTTTGTGACCGGTGGACTGTAGCCCCCCAGGCTCCTCTGTCCCTGGGATTCCTCAGGCAAGAATACTGGAGTGAGTTGCCATTTCCTCCTCCAAGGGATCTTCCCGACCCAGGGACGGAACCCACATCTCCTGCACTGGAGGCCGACTCTTTACCATCTGAGCCACCAGGGATGCCCAGCTAGGGGTGGGTGTTCCCCATGAATCCATGAATGGCAGTGCTGCGGTCTGCAAAGTGCAAGGTCATCCCCGAGGGTCCCGGCTCCTGCTCCAGGGCATCAGCAAACAAAATCCATTGGGCAAATTGCAGGAATCTTTCCCCAGAGGGAGGGACGTGGACTCTTGAGCTGGCCAAACAGATGGAGGAGCCCAGAGCCAGACAGGCATCAGCTTGAGGTAGGAAGACAGACGGGTTCAAGGTTGCAAATTTACAATCAGCCACCCTTCCACCTGTCTGCAATGCAGGAGACCTAACTAAGATCCCTGGGTGGGGAAGATCCCCTGGAGGAGGGCATGGCAACCCACTCCAGTATTCCTGCCTGGAGAATCCCATGGACAGAGGAGCCTGGTGGGGCTACAGTCCATGGGGTCACAAAGAGTCAGACAGGATGGAGTGAATAACACTTTCACGTTTTTCCACTTGCATGTCTTGAGATGAGAGATAGGTGGGCTGCAGCTGAGGACTTTGCAACCAACCAAAAACAGGGTAGTTAGTCAGTCTTTTTCTCTTCCCTCAAGGGAATGATCAAGGCAAGGACAAGGAAGGGGAAAAAGCCTGTCTGATAAGGGAGACACCACGCGTATGCAGAAAGGCTCCTTGCAGTCAAAAGTCAGACGATAATCCCAGACCATAATGAGTCCTGCTCCTCCCAGAAGCCTTCCCTTCAAGATACAGGTAGGCTAGGGTGTGCGTGCGCACTCCAGGGGAGGGTCCTGAGACAAATTAACCGCAGGTGGGGGGGATTGTGGGCAGGAGGAGAAGGGGACGACAGAGGATGAGATGGCTGGATGGCATCACTGACTCAGTGGACGTGAGTTTGAGCAAACTCCGGAAGATGATGATAGACAGGGAGGCCTGGCGTGCTGCAGTCCATGCAGTCGCAGAGTCAGACACAACTGAGCCACAACAATAAAGAATTTAAAGTTCCCAAAGGCACGACTCTCTCTCTGAGCTCACCCTGGCGCCTTTCCGCACGCACTTTTCTTTTCAGTAGCCTTTTGACTTTACTGTCTGCCGTGTGCCTCCCTGCCTGAGTTTGTTCTTGACTAGACAGGCAATACGAGGGACCTGAGCCCTAACTGTGGGCCCCGGAGGCCCCTGTGGTCCGGTCTGGGAAGCAGAGACCCTACTTCCAGCAGTAAGCAGCCGCTCCCTGCTGCACACGTTGGAAAACAAGCTCAGGGAAAGGACCTCTGTGTATTCCTCACCCCTTGGCTGAGGATCCGCTGATGGTGGAGGAGAACAGAGAACCCGTGACACGGAGGAGCGGGGTATCTGTTGATGCCCTTGCAGCTCTGCGACATTGAGATGACCTTGAACGAGGAAAGATGACCATCCCCACGGTTCCCTGCATCTCCTGGTATTCCAGGCTGGAGTCCCTTCCATTAACATCAGAATTGGGATAATAACCATCAAGAATAGACGGCACGCAGATTTGCTTCTTTACTGCAATGACGGAGGCCAATCTGAGGAACCTTGAGAAAGGAGATACTCAGCGCCAAGGTGGCTGTCGGGAGACTCAGCTGATAAAGGGACACCACGTCAATGATTTTATGTTTCCCTTTTTTAACAATGGAAACATTTGACTTATAAACAAAGGCTTTTTTGTTGCGTCTGTGTCCCTGAAGGGTTTGTGATACATGAACTCAAAAGAGAGGTGGTACATATATACAATGGAATATTACGTGGCCATAAAAAAGACCAAATTTGAGTCCAATCTAGTGAAGTGGATGGGCTTCCCTGGTTCAGACGGTAAAGAATCCACCTGCAATGCGGGAGACCTGCGTTTGATCCCTGGGTCGGGAAGGTCCCCTGGAGAAGGGAAGGGCTACCCACTCCAGTATTCTGCCCTGGAGAATCTCATGGATAGAGAAGCCTGGCAGGCTGCAGTCCATGGGTTCGAAAAGAGTCAGACACGACTGAAGCGACTTTCACTTTAGTGAAGCGGATGGACCGACAGCTTGTTATACATTGAAGTCAGTCAGAAAGAGAAGAACAAATATCATATATTAACACACATGCGTGGGAAAGATTGAGGGCAGGAGGAGAAGGGGATGACAGAGGATGAGATGGTTGGATGGCATCACTATCTCAATGGACATGGGTTTGAGCAAACTCTGGGAGTTGGTGATGGACACGGAGGCCTGGCGTGCTGCAGTCCATGGGGTCACAAAGAGTCGGACACGACTGAGTGACTGGACTGAACTGAACGAATAGTGTGTGAGTCTCAATCCCAATCTCCCAATTCATTCCACCCCCTACTCCTCTTGGGGTCCGTACATTTGTCTCTACATCTGCATCTCTACACCGGGAGCAAACCCTAATTCAAAAAGACATCCTCACTGCAAAATGTTGACAACTGCACTATTTATAACAGCCAGGACAGAGAAGCAACCTGGATGTCCATCAACAGATGAACGGATAAAGAAGATACTTATGTACGGTGGAATATTACTCGGCCATGAAAAAGAATGGAGCAATGCATTCTGCAGCGACAGGCCTGGACCTCGAGACTATCTTACAAAGTAAGTCAGAAAGAGAAAAACAAATATCATGTATGAACACACATACGTGGAATCTAGAAAAATATTACGGATGCACCTATCTGCAGAGCAGAAATAAGCAGAAATATTGGTGCTTCTGTTGCGATTTTTTTCCCGTCTGGAGTGTAGACGTCGTAGAAACATCCAGGGGATTCTTTGAGCATCTTTCATTAGAATGAAAACAGTCTATGTGGCCATTTACCTACTGACTGAAGCTATCTGGAGAACATTTAATTATGTAGCAGGAAAACCACTGGGAGCTTGTTATCTGTGGTCAGAGAAGAAAACCGTTTGGGTCGTTGATATGAAACAGTGATAGCTGTCTCTTAGGGTACGTAGCTGTCACCTTCACAGAGGGGCTTTTTGCCCCTTCAAAGTAAAGACTGTTAGTCGCTGAGTCCTGTCCGACTCTCTGTGACCCCGTGGACTGTAGCCCGCCGGGCTCCTCTGTCCGTGGGTACCGTACCGCTCACCCTTCTCCTGACGCCTTTGAGCAAACAAGGATCACGCATTTTAAATAAAGCATTGCTTTCCGTGACGGTTTATCTCAAGATATTGCATAGAGTTGCCTGGGCTCTATAGGAGGACCTGGATTATCCATCCTACACAGAATAGTTTCCATCCAGAAACCCCAAACTCCCAGCCCTTCCATCCGTCACCCCCTCACCTTGGCAACTGCTGTTCTGTCCTCTGTGTCTGGGACACTGCTTCTCTTTCTCGGGTCCATTCATCTTGTGTCGTATTTTGCACTTCACAGCTGAGTGACGTCATCTGGCGTTCATCTCTGTCTGACTTAACTCACTTCACAGGACCATCTCTAGTTGCGAAGAACCAGGTTATTCTTGCTTTAAACTTTTCATTTTGTTTTGAGGTAGAGCTGATGAACAATGTTGGGATGGTTTCAGTCAACGAAGGGACTCACCCACACATACACACGTATCCATTCTCCCCCTAACTCCCCTCTCATCCAGGCCGCCACATGACATTGAGCAGAGTTCCCTGTGCTGTCCAGCAGGTCCTTGCTGGTGCTCCATGTTAAACACAGCAGTGTGTCCATGTCCATCCCAGACTCCCTGACTATCCCTTCCCCCTATCTTTCCCACCAGCAGCCATAAACTCTCTTGAATCTGTTTCTGTTTTGTTTGTAAGCTCATTTGTATCGTTTCTTTTTAGGTTTCACATATAAGGGACGTCATAGGATAGTTCTCCTTCTCTGTCTCACTTCACTGAGTACGAGACTTTCTAGGTTCATCCATGCAGCTGCAAATGGCATTATTTCATTGTTTTTAATGGCTGAGTAATATTCCATCACACACACACACACACACCCCCCACATCTTCTGTATCCATCCCTGTTGAAGGACATTTATGTTGCCATCCAAGGCAAAGAATCAGCCTGTGACTGCAAGTCCATACACAGAAGACCCCGTTCCATCCACATACCACAAGCTGCACACAGATTTTGAAAAATGAGCCAATTGGTGGCTGCTGTTCCTGTGTTTTTTTCATGCTTCTTCAAGAGCACAGAGGGTAGGGGAGTTCTGCACCCCAAACGTTCCTCCCACGCAGATCCTCAAAGAGTAGGGAGCAAGGAAGGATGAGATGGTTGGATGGCATCACTGACTCAACGGCCATGAGTTTGAGCAAACTCCGGGAGACGGTGATGGACAGGGAGGCCTGGCGTGCTGC
>NW_011480249.1:14536-14995 GCF_000754665.1 Bison bison bison
TTCCTCCAGTCTTTCCCAGCATCAGGGTCTTTTCCAATGAGTCAGGTCTTTGCATCAGGTGGCCAAAGTATTGGAGTTTCAGCTTCAGGCCTTCCAAGGAATATTCAGGACTGATTTCCTTTAGGATGGACCGGTTTGACCACAAGGGGAGTGGGATGTTAATTCCCCAACCAGGGATCGAACCAGCACCCCTTGCCTTGTAAGGCAGCGTCTTTTCTTAAAAGAATTTTTTTTTAAGTATTTCTTTATTTGATTGTGTCAGGACGTAGCTGCTCCACAAAATGTGGGATCTTAGTCCCCCAACCAAGAATTGATCCCACATCCCCGGCTTTGCAAGGCAGAGTCTTAACCACTCGACCACGAGGGAGGTCCCCAATGCTTCTCTGTCTGTGGGAAGATGCAACAGAGTCTGTGCTTCTCTGGGGCGGCATCCTTTTCTCTCCCTTCCTGAATCCCTCG
>NW_011480249.1:15942-17775 GCF_000754665.1 Bison bison bison
GATCCACGTCCCAACCTGAGCCCCATGAGTGGCACAGCCTGAACAGGACGGAATTAGCGTCACCCAGAGGCAAATGTGTCCATGCTATGGGGTAGAGAGCAAAACCAGTCACGCTTTCGACCTAAAATTGCCTTTCTTCTGCTTATTCCACATCAGGATTTTCAAATGCTAAGTGCTAAATGAGAAGCCTTAAAAATAGCTTGGATTGCCAGTTCATGGAATTCGTCCTAGAGATGAGGGCTACCCTTTAAAACCTCTAAGGCTTCCTTACAGATGACTGTACTGGTTTCAGAGGCCTGGACACATTAGCTATAAACATATATTTTCTAATTTCTCTTAGGGGTACTTTCACTCTCTCTTTAGACAATCAGTTCTCAAAGAGAGATCCCTAGGCCAGCAACATCCGTGCCACCTGGCATCTTGAGGGAAAGTCAAAGCTAAGCCCAGCAAACTGGTTCTAACCAGGCCTCCAGGCCATGCTGCGTGCTCAGCTGTGTCTGACTCTTTGCGACCCCATGGACTGTAGCCCGCCAGGCTCCTCTGTCCACGGGATTCTCCAGGCAAGAACACTGGAGTGGGTTTCCAGTTCCTTCTCCAGGGGCTCTTCCAGACTCAGGAATCGAAACCAGGTCTCCTTCATTGTCCGCAGATTCTTTACCATCTGCGCCACCAGGAAAGCCTAAGTTGTGCATTCTCTTAATTGTTAAGCTCATTTTTTGCGGAACCATATAGCAAGGTCACAGGACAAAAATCTCTGGAACGGACCAAGCCCCATAGCAACTGTTGCCATGAGACTCCAGAGGTAAACCAGCCAGTTCCCTGACCCCGTATTAGGTAAAATACCCACCCTAGCGTCCAGCCTAGATAGCATCCTAACCACTCAGCTAATGCCATGCTGCCGGCAGGAAATGTCTCTGTCTTGAGGCTATAAAAATCGGCTGGTAGCCTGCGAAAGGGTTTGGCTCTCTCTTGAGCCAGCCCCCTGTTCTAACAGCATCTTCCACTCTAATAAACTTAATTCTTCTTAAGCCTCATGTCTGGAAATTCTTTTCCAACCCGCACACAGATCCTGACAATTTCATTCTTTAAAAACTTTTTATTTTATACTAGAACAGAGCCGATTAACAATGGTGGGAACAGTTTCCTGTCGACATAGGTTGTGTGTTTTTTTTTTTTCCCGACAATATAAGTGACCTTTTCAGTCCACAGTCCTGCAGGCATGACTGATGAAATCAGTAGCCAAGGGGGGATGAAACCAGTCCAGCCTAAGGGAAATGAGTCCTGAATATTCACTGGAAGGACTGATGCTGAAGCTGAAGCTCCAATACTCTGGCCACCTGAAGCAAAGAACTGACTCATTGGGAAATACCCTGATGCTGGGAAAGATTGAAGGCAGGAGGAGAAGGGGATGACAGAGGACGGGATGGCTGGATGGCATACCAGACTCAATGGACATGGGTTTGGGTGGACTCCGGGAGCTGGTGATGGACAGGGAGGCCTGGCGTGCTGCAGTCCATGGGGTCGCAAAGAGGCGGACACGACTGAGCGACTGAAATGGGAAATGGGCAGAGACGAAATGCACTTCTCGTTATGTCCCTGGAGTGGGGAGGGGGTCCGTAGCTCCTCTGGGGGCTTCTGGGACATGCCCAGAACTTTCCCCCTTCAGGAAGAAGAAGAAGCAGAGTCCTTCAGTCTTACCCTCCTGGCTCCTCGTGGGTGTTCACGTGATGCTGTGATGTCCAGACTCCTGCTTGACCGCTCAGAGGACCGCAGGAAATAACAGTGTCTCAGGCAGTTTCGGGATACACGCCGGGCAGTGACTCCTCCTAACTG
>NW_011480250.1:0-958 GCF_000754665.1 Bison bison bison
AAAAGACCCCTACATATGTGGTCTACAAGAGACCCACCTCAAAACAAGGGACACATACAGACTGAAAGTGAAGGGCTGGAAAAAGATTTTTCATGCAAATAGGGACCAAAAGAAAAGCAGGAATAGCAATACTTATATCAGATAAAATAGACTTTAAAACAAAGGCTGTGAAAAGAGACAAAGATGGTCACTACATAATGATCAAAGGATCAATCCAAGAAGAAGATATAACAATTATAAATATATATGCACCCAACACGGGAGCACCGCAATATGTAAGACAAATGCTAACAATTATGAAAGGAGAAATTAACAATAACACAATAATAGTGGGAGATGTTAATACCCCACTCACATCTATGGATAAATCAACTAAACAGAAAATTAACAAGGAAACACAAACGTTAAATGATACAATAGACCAGTTAGACCTAACTGATATCTATAGGACATTTCATCCCAAAACAGTGAATTTCACCTTTTTCTCAAGCGCTCATGGGACCTTCTCCAGGACAGATCACATCCTGGGCCATAAATCTAGCCTTGGTAAATTCAAAAAAATAGAAATCATTCCAAGCATCTTTTCTGACCACAATGCAGTAAGATTAGATCTCAATTACAGGAGAAAAACTATTAAAAATTCCAACATATGGAGGATGAAGAACACCTTGCTGAATAACCGACAAATCACAGAAGAAATCAAAAAAGAAATCAAAATTTACATAGAAACTAATGAAAATGAAAACACAACAACTCAAAACCTGTGGGACATTCAAAAGCAGTCCTAAGGGAAAAGTTCATAGCAATACAGGCATACCTAAAGAAACAAGAAAAAACTCAAATAAATAACCTAACCCTACACCTAAAGCAACTAGAAAAGGAAGAAATTAAGAACCCCAGGGTTAGTAGCAGGAAAGAAATCTTAAAAATTAGGGCAGAAATAAATGCAAAAGAAACA
>NW_011480250.1:3367-5155 GCF_000754665.1 Bison bison bison
CAATAACCCTGTGTATGAGACAGCAAAAGAGACACCGATGTATAGGTCAGTCTTATGGACTCTGTGGGAAAGGGAGAGGGTGGGGAGATTTGGGAAAATAGCATTGAAACATGTATAATATCATGTATGAAACGAGTTGACAGTCCAGGTTCAATGCACAATATTGGATGCTTGGGGCTGGTGCACTGGGACGACCCAGAGGGATGGTATGGGGAGGGAGGAGGGAGGAGGGTTCAGGATGGGGAACGCGGGTATACCTGTTGCAGATTCATTTCGATATTTGGCAAAACTAATACAATATTGTAAAGTTTAAAAATAAAATAAAATTTTAAAAAAAGAAAAAAAAATGCTTCCTGACAGCAGGAGACCTGGGTTCAATCCCTGGATTGGGAAGATCCCCTGGAGAAGGGAAAAGCTACCCACTCCTGGCCTGGAGAATTCTATGGACTGTATAGTCCATGGGGTCACAAAGAATTGGACACAACTGGGCGACTTTCACTTCAACTTCATACTTGTGAGACACTAACATGTTTGTGTCCATAGACCATGAAGATTCTAAAACACTCAATGGCCTCTGCACAATAGACACAGTAGTCAAGAGGAGGCATTTCAGAGTTCAACAGACTTAGATGGGGACCATATCCTGCTAATTGCAATGACCAGGCTCCCTTCTCTCTAAAATAGACAATAATAATAGTTCCCAGGGAGTTAGAAGGTGTTATAAAATCAAATGGCATGTAAAATCCTTGGAAAAGTAAGGATTCCACAAAAGTTACTGTTATTTGCAGGACTTCATTGTACTAGTGAGGTAAAACAACTAGAAACAGAGTTTAGAAACAAAGTCAGTTTTCACCCCCTAGCTCAGTGCTCTTTAGCTAGATTTCAATCTCAAATTATTATTAAATGTCAGTGTGATGTCAGTTAAAGTTATGATCCAACAAGATTCTGAGCAGGAGGTGTCTTAATGGTATTTGTTTTGGTCTTAATCTTGTGAAACTCTCCTCATGCTCAGACATCACTTTTTGCTCATATCTGAGGAGAACATGGGATGGCCTGATGTCTTGTCTGATCACCGGTCATTTACTGCTGAGTACAGAAGAAGTTAACCCGTGCCCACCAACCCTCTGTGTTCACTACATCTGATTTGTAGCCCACCATATCTGTAAGCATCCATGATCTTTATATCTTAATACAAGCTCCTTCACAAAATTTTGTACAAATCCTTAAAAGTGAAAGAATATTTTAACACAAGTTAATCCTTTAGCTAAAGGAGATATACTGCTCAGCAAATTCAACGTAATAAAAACTGTTGTCTCTAAAAAGGAAGGTGTCTTTTAACTGAAAATTCAACTGAAGGGAGTTGTCCTGAGCTTGAACCGAGAAAGTGCTCAGTCAGAAGAGTACAAAAAAATCCTTTATCTTCATCAACATCATCATTCAAAATACCGGATTATTTTCCCTAATATGACTGCAACTTGAACTATTCTGCATTTGTTTTCATCAGTACTTGAGAAAGAAAACTATAATGACACTTTTTTTGAGCAATGTAGAAAGCAGCTTTCATTTCTTTCTAATTTAAATTATTTTCTCTCTTTTATTTTACAATAAAAAAATTAAAACTACTACAATTAATTTTTCAGTGAATGTATTTTGCGGTGCTGAAATTTTAAAATGTGTAGCCACTGCTGACCCTTGAAACAACAAGAGTTTGAACTGCTGGGGTGCACTTACACAGGGATTTTCTCAACAGTCAGTACTGCAGCTTGACTAGCTGGTTGAACTGCAGAC
>NW_011480250.1:5536-6106 GCF_000754665.1 Bison bison bison
CACTGTTTATAATAGCCAGCACATGGAAGCAACCTAGATGTCCATCAGCAGATGAATGGATAAGAAAGCTATGGTACATATACACAATGGAGTATTACTCAGCCATTAAAAAGAATACATTTGAATCAGTTCTAATGAGGTGAATGAAACTGGAGCCTATTATACAGAGTGAAGTAAACCAGAAAGAAAAACACCAATACAGTATACGAACACATATATATGGAATTTAGAAAGATGGTAACAATAACCCTGTATCCGAGACAGCAAAAGGGACACTGATGTATAGAACAGTCTTTTGGACTCGGTGGGAGAGGGAGAGGGTGGGACGATTTCGGAGAATGACATTGAAACATGTATAATATCATATATGAAATGAGTCACCAGTCCAGGTTTGATGCACGATACTGGATGCTTGGGGCTGGTGCACTGGGACGACCCAGAGGGATGGTATGGGGGAGGGAGGAGGGGAGGAGGATTCGAGGATGGAGAACACATGTATACCTGTGGCAGATTACTTTGATATATGGACAAAACCAATACAATATTAATAAAAGTTAAAAAATAAAATAA
>NW_011480250.1:6206-7327 GCF_000754665.1 Bison bison bison
TCCTACTCCAGGGGATCTTCCTGACCCAGGGATTAAACCCACATCTCTTGCATTTCCTACACTGGCAGGTGGATTGTGTACCATTGTGCTACCTGGGAAGGCCCCAGAAATACTGAGTATGTGATAATAGTAGATAAAAACATCTATAAAAATTAATCTGTAAAAAACAACTTTATATTTGTGCATGCATTACATAACTTCTTAATCTAGAATACATATCCTGTAGACAAGATTACTGAAAAGGTTTAAAATTTTTCTCTCCAAGATTGTTTGAAATTTTGACAAACTCACAAATAATTATTTTATTCTCAGTCTTCATATTCTGTAACTTCAATGTTCCACAAACCCTTATACTTCAAAGTAAAATTCAGAAGAACATGCATATAAATATATAAAGGAAGGAAAATCAGAATTAGGCTTTGCTGCTGCTGCTGCTGCTAAATCACTTCAGTTATGTCCAACACTGTGCGACCCCAGAGATGGCAGTCCACCAGGCTCCACCGTCCCTGAGATTCTCCAGGCAAGAACACTGGAGTGGGTTGCCGTTTCCTTCTCCAACGCATGAAGGTGAAAAGTGAAAGTGAAGTCGCTCAGTCGTGTCTGACTTCTAGTGACCCCATGGACTGCAATAAATACTAAATTAGACTACATTTAATCATCTTTTTTTTTTTTAAGATAGGGATTTATTCAGAGTTACACTTCCAGGTCTCAATATCTGCATTTTACTTCTCAACTTTTTTCAAATAAGAGCAATGAAAGAATTGAACAGAGAAAGTTCCTGTAAGGAATTAAGAGATGGCATTAGCTACACTGAAGATTACATCAACCACCTGGAGACCAGCTTCATCTCTCTCAGATGAGCAGTTTCTCAATGACACACAGAAAGTGAACCAAAGCCTTAATGAGCCATCTGGGAAAGAGCCTGGGTCGTTAAGTTTGTGTTAGCCCAGCAGCGCTCATTGGAGAAGGTGATGGCAGCCCACTCCAGTACTCTTGCCTGGAAAATCCCATAGATGGAGGAGCCTGGTGGGCTGCAGCCCATGGAGTCGCGAAGAGTCGGACACAACTGATCAACTTCACTTTCACTTTTCACTTTCATGCATTGGAGAAGGAAATGGCAA
>NW_011480250.1:8103-9438 GCF_000754665.1 Bison bison bison
CACCAACTTTATTCAGCATCTTATATTTATACAGAAGAGCGTGAGAAAGACAAGACAGTTGACATTTTTCTTGGTTGACCTATACATCTTACAAACAGTCACAAGAAATCTTGAGAGCATGGGAATGGCACCCTGTTATTATTTCTTACACCAGATAACATTTCTCTGTGCATGAGAAGTTTGCACAGAACTCCAGGTGCCTGCAGTAAATAAGCGCCTAATCTCTGGGGTGGCGGGACAGAGAGCTATGTTTGCAAGCAAACCCTCAAGGACTGAGGCAGCTCCCAGAGCCGTGTCCTTCAGACAAAGGACCCCATTCTCACAGGCAGCTCCCCACAGAAGGGGACCATGGAAGCCAAGTAAGAGGCTTAAGTGAGCTGCACCAGAGTGATGACAAGGAAGAGAAATGAGGCCCAAATTTCTAAAGAGAAAGCTCACCTTTGAACAACTCAGGTCAGAATGGTGCAGGTCCACGTATACATGGATTTTGTTCAGTAGTAAACACTTCAGAACAACATGCTCCACATAGAACCATGGCCTCAGGCTGATGGATACCCATAACTTACAGAAGGATGCTCTACTATGGAGGGGTAGGGGTTGGAGGCCTTTGCCCCTGCCTGTGTGAGGGGCAGCAGTGTCTCTGAATCAACAGCTTTGGCAATAGGTCAGCTGTGGGAGGTGAAGACGAGGCATAAGATGTGGAGTCATCTTTCCTGGGTTTGGATTCCACCTGCTGCTCACAAAACTATGTGACTTGCCAAGTGACACTAAGTTTCAGTTCTCACATCATAAAATGGAAGTAGGATTAAATAAACAAACGGTTTAAATTTAATTAATCAATTTAAGACCACCTGACCTGCCTCTTGAGAAACCTATATGCAGGTCAGGAAGCAACAGTTAGAACTGGACATGGAACAACAGACTGGTTTCAAATAGGAAAAGGAGTACGTCAAGGCTGTATATTATCACCCTGATTATTTAACTTCTATCAGAGTACATCATGAGAAATGCTGGGCTGGAAGAAGCACAAGCTGGAATCAAGATTGCTGGGAGAAATATCAATAACCTCAGATATGCAGATGATACCACCCTTATGGCAGAAAGTGAAGAGGAATTAAAAAGCCTCTTGATGAAAGTGAAAAAAAGTTGGCTTAAAACTCAACATTCAGAAAATGAAGATCATGGCATCTGGTCCCATCACTTCATGGGAAATCGATGGAGAAACAGTGGAAACAGTGTCAGACTTTATTTTGGGGGGCTCCAAAATCACTGCAGATGGTGACTGCAGCCATGAAATTAAAAGACGCTTACTCCTTGGAAGGAAAGTTATGACCA
>NW_011480250.1:9538-11421 GCF_000754665.1 Bison bison bison
CTGGGATTCATGTGGTTGCAAAGAGTTGGACACGACTTAGCCACTGAACTGAACTGAAGCTGCTGCTGCTGCTAAGTCGCTTCAGTCATGTCTGACTCTGTGCAACCCCATGGACTGCAGCCCACCAGGCTCCCCCGTCCCTGGGATTCTCCAGGCAAGAACACTGGAGTGGGTTGCCATTTCCTTCTCCAGTGCATGAAAGTGCAAAGTGAAAGTGAAGTTGCTCAGTCGTGTCTGACTTAGCAACCCCATGGACTGCAGTCTACCAGGCTCCTCGGTCCATGGGGTTTTCCAGGCAAGAGTACTGGAGTCGGGTGCCATTGCCTTCTCCGACTGAACTGAAGAGATCCTTGTTAAACACTGAGCAGAGTGCTTGGCCCTTCAACATGCTGGCTGCTTTTCATAGGTTTTTGCTGTTAATGATGTTGCTGTAAAAACGTAATTCATTGAGGCCTACTTGGTGGCTCAGATCCTAAAAAATCTGCCTGCAACCCAGGAAACACGGGTTTGATCCCTGGGGAAGATCCCCTGGAGAAGGAAGTAGCAACCCACTCCAGTATTTTTGCCTGGAGAATACCATGGACAGAGGACTCTGGCAGGCTACAGTCCATGGGTCACAAAGAATCAGCACGACTGAGTGACTAATGCTTCCACTTTCCCTTTTTGGGCAAGGTCTACTTTGGGGGAGGCACTGTGAAAATAAACACTTTTTTAAAAAATGGAAAAAAAAAGCTCCCTGATGACAGAGATAGGGGACCTGAGACCACTTTCAGTTTCCCCCTTAACTGCTACTGGCATACTTATTTACTTATTCTGCAAAACACAGAAGTGCTGAAGTATGGAAACAACTTAGTTTTGTTACCACAATCCTCAAAGCTACAGATCATCTACAGGATGTGTCTCATGGCATCAAGAACAAGAAATAAGTCCCAGTTCCCTGAATCTCCTCATTCCTAACACCTGGATGGGGGCAACCAACAAGACCATGTGAACTCACTCAACCTGCATTTGCTGTGGACCTAATCATCCCTCCCATGCTTTCCTGCTCACACTGAGGAAAGTATCATCCACCTGTAGGCCCTCACTGCTGATACCCACAGCGAGTCTCAAACTTCTGCTTTGTCAGGATACAATTCTTCTTTCTTTGGCCATGCTGCACTGCATGTGGATCTTAGTTCCCTAATGAGGGATCAAACCCAGGCCCCCTGCAGTGAAGCACAGAGTCCTAGCCACTGGACCACCAGGGAAGTCCCATGATACTGCTTTAAAGGATGTGCCCATTGCAGTTGTCAACTGAAATTACACTATCAAATGAGCACCCAATAAATTGGCAGATTTTTAAATCAAGTCAATATATCCTCTGTAAGTGTAACTTTTGTCTTATTAGATAACAAACTTCAGCACATACTTTCCCCAAATACTGTGAAATCAGTCAGCATACAAACACCACTGTATTTCAGTTTTGTAACTGACACCTGGGCAGAAGGGTGGTGGATGCACCAACAGGGCCCCTCAAAGACCCTCTGCCACTAGGTGCAGGATTCACAGAGCCTGTCTCCCGAACAGCTCCTGTTTGCAAAGCATTAACTCAAGATTCGGAGAAGGCAATGGCACCCCATTCCAGTACTTTTGCCTAGAAAATCCCATGGATGGAGGAACCTGGTAGGCTGCAGTTCATGGGGTCGCTAGAGTCGGACACGACTGAGCGACTTCACTTTCACTTTTCACTTTCATGCATTGGAGAAGGAAATGGCAACCCACTCCAGTGTTCTTGCCTGGAGAATCCCAGGGAGGGGAAGCCTGGTTGGCTGCCATCTATGGGGTCGCACAGAGTCGGACACGACTGAAGCAACGCAGCAGCAGCAGCAGCAACTCAAGATTGG
>NW_011480250.1:11521-14328 GCF_000754665.1 Bison bison bison
GCTTCTATCTCCCTCCCCTTGTCTGGGTGGGAAACATGCCAGAGGGCGGCCTACAAACACAGGCAGGGCCAAAACCAAAATGGAGCACGCCAGGGGTTGTGTGGCTAAAGAGGAAGGAAATTTGCTTGTGCAACCACAGCAAATTCCCCTAGTTGGGATGAAATTCCCCCAGTTGTTTGAAACTGTGGACTTAAGGGGCAATGGTGGACTCTGGAAGCAAGTACAAGCTAGAGTAAAGCCAGATCCAAGTCTGAGCTGACCTCACAGTGCCCAAGGCAGGTCCAGAGAACTTCCTGGTAGTATCAGAGGACTTCCTGAGTGGGCAGGCTGGCTGGACCTCACTGTGGGGGAGAGGACACTCACAACTAAGTCCAGGGGAAAATGTTTTTCTTACTAACACTATCTCTATATTTTTGTCTTTTTTTTTTTTTTTTGCTATGTTCTATTGCTTTTTTTTGTTATCCCTTCAATTTTTATTTTCTAATTACCCTTTCCTTTTTATGCTTTTATTTTTAAATTTTATTTTTTCCTATGTCTACAGTACTTTTTCACTATATTGTAATTTTTCCATGTTTTGGTTTTTGTATTTTACTAGTTTTCAGTGTTTGTTTTCATTTATGGGTTTGTGTATTGGTCTGATTACTCTCTTCTTAGTTCCTCTTTTCATTCTTCCTTTTTTTTTTTCTTGTCTTTTCTTTTTGTGAGTGTGAGTATGTGAGTTTATTTGTTTTTGTCTGTTTAATTTTACCATTTGTTTCAGGGCTTTGTCTGTCCATTCTTTGTTTGTATGTTTGTTTGCTTTTTTCCTTTCTTTTTTTTTTCTATTTCTTTCTTTCTCTTTCTTTGTGCTGTGTAGTATCTTAGTGCTCCAGCCAGGAGTCAGGCCTGAAACCTCCAAGGTAGGAGACCTGAGTCCAGGATGCTGGGCAATCAGAGAACTCCCAACCTCATGGCATATTAATCAGTGAGAGCTCTCTCAAAGGCCTCCATCTTACTACTAACACCAAGACCCACCCAAGGCCAGCAAGCTCCAGTGCCAGAGCTGCCAAAAGCCATACCAAGCTCACAGACACTCCAAACACACCACTGGATATGGCATTGCCCTTCAGCAAGACAAGACCTAGATCCACTCACCAGAACACAGGCACCAGTCTCTCCTCTACCAGGAAGCCTTCACAAGACACTGGTCCAACCCCACCCAGGGGAACAAACCTCACAAGTAAAAGGAACCTGCAACCTTGCAAGGGGTGGAAAGGAGACCCCAAACACATTGATTAAACAAAATGAAAAGACAGAGAAACATAGAGTAGATGAAGGAGCATGGTAAAAAACCAACAAGACCAAACAAATGGAGAGGACATAGGCAGTCTACCTGAAAAAGAATTCAGAGTAATGATAGTAAAGATGACCCAAAATCTCAGACATAAAATGGAGGCATAGATAAATAGGATTGATGTGTGGGTTGAGAATATACAAAAAGTGTTTAATGACAACACAGTAATTGGAATAAAAAATACACTTGAGTAAAACAACAGCAGAGTCATTGAGGCAGAAGACTGGATAAGTGAGCTGGAACATAGAATGGTGGAAATAATGGAAGCAGAGAAGAATAAAGAAAGAATGACAAGAAAAAAAGGACAGTCTCAGAGACCTCCATGACAACATTAAATACACTGACATTTGGTCCAAGAGGAAGGAAATGAAAGGGTATTAGAAAATATTGAAGGAGATTACAGTTTAAAACTTCCCTAACATGGGAAAGGAAATAACCGCCCAAACCCAGGAAGCCCAGAGAGTGCCATACAGGAGAAGCCCAAACAGAAACACACCAAGACACATATTAATCAAACTAACAAAAATTAAACACAAAGAAGAAGTATTAAAAGCAGCAAGGGAAAAGCAACAAATAACATACCAGGAATCCCTGTAAGGTTAACAGCTGATCTTTCAGCAGAAACACTGCGGGCCAGAGGGAGTGGCAGGATACACTGAAAGTGATGAAAGGGAAAAAAACTACAACCAAGATTACCCTATCCAGCAAAGATCTCATTCAGACTGGATGGAGAAGTTGACAGCTTTAAAGACAAGCAAAAGTTAAGAGAATTCAGCAACACAAAACCACCTTTACAACAAATGCTAAAAGAACTTCTCTAGACAAGAAACACAAGGAAAGAAAAGACCTACAAAAGCAAACCCAAACACTTTCACTTTCATGCATTGGAGAAGGAAATGGCAACCCACTCCAGTGGGTTCTCTGCCTGGAGAATCCCAGGGAGGGGAAGCCTGGTTGGCTGCCATCTATGGGGTCGCACAGAGTCGGACACGACTGAAGCAACGCAGCAGCAGCAGCAGCAACTCAAGATTGGCATCTAAGTTAAGTCATGCAGGATTTCTCCTCGGATCTTGCCTTTGCTTCCACTGCCATCTATTTGGAATCTGAAGCTCCCCTCCCATTTTAGTAAATATTGGCTGCATTTGTAATAGAAAACTAGAAAGAAAGGTTTTCTGCACTGTGTCCTGTGACCCGTGTTTCTAACTGTCCTCTTCCCCATCCACCTTCAATATATATACAGACAACATACAACCAATGTTTACTACAAAATGAGACGATTTTCAGATTCCATTCATGCCAATCCCTAATTTCAGTTATATTTTGACTTTGCTTTCAAGGCTAGCCTACTCTCATGCCCCTTACAAGATCAGTAAGACCTTCAATACGGACCATCTGGTGCCTCAAGAAGTTTGGCCTTTGAAAACAATGACACCCCAAGCACCTTACTCCTACCTGCAGGCTCAAGTGTGGTCTC
>NW_011480250.1:15531-18070 GCF_000754665.1 Bison bison bison
AGGAGATTGCAAAGAGTTGGACACAACTGAGCGACTTCACTTTCAGTTTTCACTTTCATGCATTGGAGAAGGAAATGGAAACCCACTCCAGTATTCTTTCTTGGAGAATCCCAGGGATGGGGGAGCTTGGTGGACTGCCGTCTATGGGGTCACACAGAGTCGGACATGACTAAAGCGACTTAGCAGCAGCAGCAGCAGTCTACCAGTATCATCTGCCCCTTCATCATCCCCAGAACTGCTCCCATATCTAAGGACAGCCCCTCCACCCTCTTGGATTCCCACACCATCTGCCTCAGAATCTTCCAGCCTCCAAGTCAGACCCATAGAACAACCCTAGGTGAAGACTCCACAAGCACCTGGAATGCTCTCTCCTCTGCCTAAAACCCTCCAGTGGTTTCCCACTGCTCTTGGGATGGAGTTCCAATTCCTAAATCCATCTACCAGTAGACTTCATCAACTGCTCTAGGGTACCAACCACACTCTACAGATGCCTGTCCCATCCCTGCCCCTCACATTGGACACTGTGCTCCAGTCACACTGACCACTCAATTCTCTGTCCCCTGTAAAACACTGTGCCACTGTACCCACCCACCTGGCAGCCCCTTGGACAGTGAGCAACACAGCAGAGGGAGAGGATCTGTATTTTTCATGAAAGTAATTCAGTTTTTATTATAAACAGTATTTTATTATATGACTGGCTGATGACCACACATGGTTAGAGATGGAAAGAAAAGTCAAAATGACACAATAAATTTGCCTGTTATGTATTACCTATGTATAGACCTGGGGCCAGCTAACTGCAGCCAGTGTTTGTAAATGAAGTCTTGTTAAGAAATAATAGCCAAATCTATTCCGTGCATATTGTCTGTGGTACTCACATGACAACAGCATGGCTAGGTTCAGTGACAGAGGCTGTAAAGCACTTACTAAGGCCTTCTATCTGGCCAACCCCTCAGCTAGACAATAAAGATAATATAAAGGAAATAAATCACCTTTCAGATTTCCAAAGGCTAGTACAAATCTGGGGGCTTCCCAGGAGGTGCTAGTGGTAAAGAACCACCCTGTCAATGCAGGTGGACATAAAAAGCATTGGTTCAATCCCTGAGTCAGGAAGATCCCCTGGAGGCATACATGGCAACCCACTCCAGTATTCTTGCCTGGAAAATCCCAAGGACAGAGGAGCCTGGTGGCCTACAGTCCATGGGGTCACAAAAAGTCAGAATGAAACAACTTTGGGCACTACAAATCTGGAGGAAAATCCCTCTCAGGCCCTGGTTGGCTGTTGTCCTCTGGGTTCTCGGGTTCTATACTCCTCCTGGCTCTCAAGATTCAAAAGGGAGGCCACATAAATGCAAGTCACGTCCACAGAACTGATTACTACTCAGGGCAAATCCACAAGAAAAAGAAGAAAACCATGACAAAAAGGCTCTGCTAAGTCATCCATTTTAATGAAAGTCCATCACAAACATTCCCAACCAATTCTGCATCACCCACACTGTTTGCCAAAGGGGTTAGAAGAAGCACTAGTTGTCAAAGTAAAACAGGCCCTGATACAGCAAGATCCTTAAATGAGCAAAAACAAACTGCAGAGAAGAAAGTATGTCATTGACTTCAAAAGTGTGACTGGCACAAATGAGCTTTGAAAAGTTGATTTTTTTAAACCTCAATGAGCTTCATGTCTGGGGCTTATTGTGAAATCTATAGACGTCCTGGCAGCATCTCTTCTAAACTCAGAATGCTATGATGGGGTAGTAACATAGTGTCATTGCTACTTTCACAACACTCTCAAATTAAGCATAGTTGGAGGGTTGAGGGGGTGGGGAAATCAGCTGTTTTGCCTTCTAAAATAGAATACACGAAAAGTAGCACATATTAGAAATTTACTAAACACCAGGTTGAAAAAATAAAATAACCTCAAAACATATGTGCTTCAGTTCAGATGCATGGAAGTTAAGATACTGATTCCTACAAGAGCTAGTCATAGTTCAACCACTCACTAAAGTAACCAGGAACAAATTACAATAAAGAAAGAAAAATAAAAATGAAAATAAAAGTGACAGAGTGTTCTTTAAAATGATGGAGTCCAGAGAAATAATTTTCAAAAAAAATGTATTTAACAAAACATGTATTAAAACCCTTCTCCTTAATACTGAACCATATGACTACAAACATGGAGGTTATAACATAAACCAACACACAGTCAATCCTGTGGTAAATACAAATGTTTAAAAACCAAGACATTAGAGGAATAGGACGGGGAGACCACTTTCTCCCCTACAAATTCATCAAAAGATCATTTGAATGCTGAGCAACTTCCACAAAACAACTTCTGAACACTGGTGGAGGACACCAGGCACCCAGAAAGGCAGCCCATTCACTTTGAAAGGTGATAGGACAAAATATAAAAGACAAAAAAGAGAGACAAAACAGCAGGAAACCCTCTCACTGGCAGGTCTGTGGGGAGTTTTGGAATCTCAGAGGGCAACATAACCAGCAGGGAAACACACACACACACACACACACACACACACCTGTCTCT
>NW_011480251.1:0-1848 GCF_000754665.1 Bison bison bison
CTGTAGCACATCTCTCTCTAAATTGCAGATTCAACAACATCACCTTACTTTTCTGAGAAATAATTGATATTTTAATTTATTATTTATTAATTATTTGTCTATAAATAACATACTTACAGAGTAGGCAGGAAGCAAAATTCATGCAATGAGATGAATTAACTGGGGTTAGGATAATACCTAATACCCATTGGTCTCTGTGAGCCTCTAGTGCTCAGTAAGGACCACTGGCATCAAGGGAGAACCAAGTTCCAGACTTCCTAGACTTGTGACCTATAATAATTCTCAGAATTTCAAAATAAGATAGGAAATGTCTTCTAATATGTTCCCAGGAATCCAAAGTCAGAGCATAACTTCCTATGTGCATTTTGGGGATATAGCAAGTTTACTTCACATTCTAGAGAAGAGTTAGCTTCACAAAGCCATTGTATTTTGAAATTGGATAACATGACCCAGAGGGATGGTATGGAGAGTGAGGTGGGAGGGGGGTTCAGGATGGGAAAGACGTGTGCACCTGTGGTGGATTCATGTTGATGTATGGCAAAACTAATACATTATTGTAAAGTAATTAGCCTCCAATTAAAGTAAATAAATTTGAAAAAAAGTTAGTCTAAGTAGAGAAAGTATTCTTACTTGTGGAGTTGTTAAGGTTGTAGTACTGCTCATAGTGTCTTCCATTTGTTGTGTTTGAACATTCAGTGCTTCAAACTGCAGTATCAAATTTATCCTCTTCAGGGCAGAAATCTGGCAAAAATTCATATGGTCATAAGGAAAAACTTACTCTGAGAAAATACTATCAGAATATCAATTTATTTATTTATTTATTTATTTACTTTTACCTTTTCAAGGTTCATACTTCTCAGTTTAGCATCCATAGTCTTAAATACACCTGCCATGAACTTGGTTACCTATAGAGAGTATTTAGAAATGACTTAGAATCCTGTAATATAAACAATCTCAAAATTTTTATAGTTTCTTATTTTACTTGTAGATCATCTTACAAAATTATCTACCACTTTATTAACAGTAAAAGTGCAGTATGTATTTCTGGTCTAGGCACTGACTATCTTTTATCTTTATTCATTTCAAGACAACTAATTAGACTTCAGTTGAAAAGCCACTACAAAAATCATTCTCCTCACTAAGCATTTTGACTATATCTCTCCTTCCCATGAAGGACTTTACCAGTAAGTACCCTTGTAGCACCTTGCAACAAGGTAACTTTAGACTTCTGACAATTCTTAATATCTTCAACAACTTAAATCAAAATACTAAGGTTTACCTTGCCCATTGTTACTGCAGTTTCAACTCGAGCTGCCACATCATCAACCCTAGCACTCATTCTCAAGAACTTAATTGCTTGCTTCTTCTGACAGATTGCATTTTCGGTGTGTATTCATGCAACTTCTATATTTCCCTTCTCAATAGCCTGTTTTTAACAGAGCAAATGTAAATAGTGATGTAAAACACCAAAAAGAAATACTGGGAGTGAAAGTACAGATATTTTAGAAATGGGAAAACAATGCTCAACTAACCAATTTTTTAAAATATTTAAGAGCTTTTACAATTAGTTTTTTTAGCAAATAAAAGGAGAATTTGGGAGCCATCCAGATATGGTGGAGGAATAGAATGGGGAGACCAATTTCTCCCCAAAAAATTCATCAAAAGATAATTTGAATGTTGTGCAACTTTCACAAAAATTTTTTGAATGCTGGCAGGGGACACCAGGTACCCAGAAAGGCATCCCAATCTCTTTGAAAGGAGGTAGGATAAAATATAAAAGATGGAAACAGAGACAAAAGATTTAGGGATGGAGACTGTCCTGGAGAGGGTGTCATGAAGGAGGAGACG
>NW_011480251.1:2579-3983 GCF_000754665.1 Bison bison bison
CTCCTTCCATGGGATTTTCCAGGCAAGAGTACTGAAGTGGATTGCCATTGCTTTCTCTGCACAACTGAACAGCTGAGCCTAAATAAGTGGCCACATTCACCCCTTGTGTCAAGGCGGAAATTAGATACTGAAGAGACTTGCAAACAGAAGAAGCCAAATTAAACAAACAAGGGGGAACTGCTCTGGAAGTAACAGGTGCAACAGACTAAGACCCTGAAGTTAATGCTGAGACTGTGCATGTAAGGAGCAACTGGAGACCTTGAGAACAAGTATAAGATGGAACAAGGGGCTATCTGACACTAAATTGACCCAACACTGTCTCAAACGCTCCACAGAATTTCCTAGATATATTTTTGTTATTATCACTTCTTAACGTTTTTAAAACATTAGTTCTTTATTATGCCTTTAACTTTCATTTTATAGCCTACTATTACCTTTCAAAAAACCCCTGTTTTAAAAAACAAATTCCATATATATATATTTTTAATTTTTGTGATAGATTTTATTTTGTATTTTTATATTGTATTTTTAAGAGTCTAACCTCTATTCTAGGTTCTTAAGCTTTGCTTCCCCATATTTTTTAATCAGTTTTGTACCTGATTGGAGTATCCATTTTCAGTATCCATTTTCACTTAGAGATTTGATTACTGGCTTGATTGCTTACTCCCCTTTTGATTCTCCCCTTTCTCCTCCAGGTCACATCTATCTCCTTCCTCCCTCTTCTCTTCTCTACATAATTCTGTGAAACTCTCTTGGTGTTATGGCCTATGGAGAGCACTTAGGGATTTGATTACTGACTTGATTGTTCCCTCCCCTTTTGATTCTAACTTTTCTCCTCCTGGTACCTCTGTCTCCCTCCTCCCTCCTCTCTTCTCTATATAACTCTATGAATCTCTGGGTGTCCCTGGTTGTGGAGAATTGTTTCACCATTAACCTATGGGTTTTATCTTCTGTGCTGTATGGTTGAGAATTCTTGAGGCTACTGTAATAGATGGACCAAAAGCCAGAGGCAGGAAACTTAACTCCAGAACTTTAGAACATCAGAGAACACCTGATAGCAGGGAACATTAATAGATAAGAGCTCACCCCCAATTCTCCATACCTACACTGAAACCAAGCTTCACCCAAGAGCCAACAAATTCCAGTGTAAGACACACCATGCTTATTCTCCAGAAAAACTGGAGCACAACACTGAACATTAAAAGACAGGCTGCCCAAAGCCACGCCAAACCCATGGACACCTCAAAAGTCACTACATTGCACTCCAGAAAGAATAGATCCAGTTCTACCCACCAGAACACAGATGCAAGCTTCCCCAAACAGGAATCCTTGACAAGGTCCAACTCCACCCACATGGAGCACACTCCACAATTAAGAGGAACCATGATCTTCCAGCCTGCATAA
>NW_011480251.1:5221-6841 GCF_000754665.1 Bison bison bison
CACATGTATGCCTGTGGCGGATTCATTTTGATATTTGGCAAAACTAATATAATTATGTAAAGTTTAAAATAAAATTAAAAAAAAATAAATAAAAGCAGCAAGGGAAAAGCAACAAATAATAGACAAGGGGATCCCCATATGGATAACAGCTGATCTTTTAATAGAAACTCTTCAGACCAGAAGGGAATGGCAGGACATACTTAAAGTGATGAAAGAGAGAAACCTCAACAAAGATTACTCTGCTGAGCAAGTATCTCATTCAGATATGAAGGAGAAACCAAAAGCTTTACAGACAACCAAAAGCTGAGAGAATTCAGCACCACCACAACAGCTCTTCAATAAATGCTAAGGGATGTTATCTAGACAGGAAACACAGAAAAAGTTTATAAAAATAGAGCTCAAAACAACAATGTAAATGGTAATGGGAACATACTTATCAATAATTACCTTAAATATAAATGGGTTAAATGGTCCAACCAAAAGACAAAGACTGGCTGAATGGATACAAAACAAGACCCATACATGAGCTGTCTATAATAGACACACAACAAACCTAGGGCACATGCAGACTGAAAGTGAGAGGTTGGAAAACAATATTTCATGTAAATGGAGACTAAAAGAAAGCAGAGTAGCAATACTCAGATAAAACAGACTGAAATCAAATCGTGAGAAGAGACAATGAAGGACATTACATAATGATCAAAGAATCAATCCAAGAGGATGTAAAAATAATAAATATATATGTGCCCAATATAGGCACACCTCAATATATAAGGTAAAAGCTAACAAGTATAAAAGAGGAAATTAAGCGTAACACAACAATAGTGGGGGACTTTAATACCCCACCTACACCTAAGGAATAGATTAACCAAACAGAAAATTAGCAAGGAAACACAAACTCTAAATGATACAATGGCCCAGTAAGACCTAACTAATATCTAGATGGCATTTCAACCAAAACAATGAATTTCAACTTTTTCTCATGTGCACATGGAACATTCTCCAGGATAGATCACATTCTGGGCCATAAATCTATCAATGGTAAATTAAAAAAAAAAATACTGAAATACTTTTAAGCATCTTTTCTGATCACAATGAAGTAAGATTAGATGTTAACTACAGGGGGGAAAAAACTGTTAAAAACACAAACATACAGAAGCTAAAATACATTCTTCTGAATAACCAACAGATCATGGCAAAAATCAAAAAGTAAGTCAAAATATGCATAGAAACAACTGAAAATGAAAACATGACAATCAAAAACCTATGAAACTCAGTAAAAGCTGTGCTAAAAGGGAAGTTCATAGCAATACAAGCCTATCTCAAGAAACAAGAGAAACATCAAATAAACCTAACTTTACACCTAAAGCAACTAGAAAAAGCAGAAATTATTAACCCCATAGTTAGTAGAAGTAAAGAAATTATAAATATCAGAGCAGAAATAATTGGAAAAAAATGAAGGAGAGTATAGCACATATCAACAAAACTAAAAGCTCATTGTTTGAAAAGATAAAATAGACAAAGCATTAGCCAGACTCATCAAGAAAAAAAGGGAGAATAATCAAATCAATAAAAAATTAGAAATGAAAATGGAGAAATAACAACAGACAACACAGAAAT
>NW_011480251.1:7654-8362 GCF_000754665.1 Bison bison bison
CAAGTGGGTTTTATCCCAGGGATGCAAGGATTCTTCCAATATTTACAAAACAGTAAATATGATATACCATATTAACAAACTGAAAGATAAAAACCATATTATTATCTCAACAGGTGAAAAGAAAGCCTTCAACAAAATTCAACACTCATTATCTTCAAAACTCTCCAGAAAGCAGGCATAGAAGGAACATAGCTCAACATAATAAAAGTCATATATGACAAACTCACAGCAAACATTATCCTCAGTGGTGAGAAATTGAAAGCATTTACTCTAAAGTCAGGAATAAGACAATGATGCCCACTCTTACCACTAATATTCAACATAGTTTTGGAAGTCCTAGCCACAGCAGAGAATAAAAAGAAATAAAAGGAATCCAGATTAAAAAAGAAACAGTAAAACTCTCACTGTTTGCAGATGACATTATCCTCTACATAGAAAACCGCAAAGATACCACCATAAAATTACTAGAGCAAATCAATGAACATAGCAAACTTTAAAGATATCAAAATTAATGCACAGAAATCCCTTGTATTCCTATACTAACAATGAAAAACAGAAAGAGAAATTAAGGAAACAATCCCATTCATCAGTGCAACACAAAGAATACAGTAGTTAGGAATAAATTCATCTGAAGAAATAAAAGACCTATATATAGAAAACTATAAAACACTGATGAAAGAAATCAAAGATGACACAAATAGATGGAGA
>NW_011480251.1:10098-10866 GCF_000754665.1 Bison bison bison
CTCCCATATTTTGGCCACCTGATGTGAAGAAATGACTCATTTGAAAAGACCCTGATGCTGGGAAAGATATAAGGTGGGAGGAGAAGGGGATGACAGAGGATGAGATGGTTAGATGGCATCACCGGCTCAATGGACATGGTTTGAGTAAACTCCAGGAGTTGGTGATGGACAGGAAGGCCTGGCGTGCTGCAGTCCATGGGGTCACAAAGAGTTGGATATGACTGAGCAACTGAACTGAACTGAAGTGAACTGAAAAAATCTACAAATAAATGCCAGAGAGGATGTGGAGAAAAGGGAATCCTCTTACACTGTTGGTGGGCATTAAAACTAGTATAGCCACTATGGAGAACTTTGTGGAGATTCCTTATAAAACTGGAAATAGAACTGCCATACAACCCATCAATCTCACTGCTGGGCATACACACTGAGGAAACCAGAATTGAAAGAGACACATGTACACCAATGTTCATTTCAGCACTGTCTACAGTAGCGAGGACACAGAAGCAACTTAGACGTCCACCGTCAGACGAATGGATCAGGAAGTTGTGGTACATATATACAATGGAATATTACTCAGCTATAGAAAATAACTCATTTAGTCATTTCTAATCAGGTGAGTGAAGTGAAGTGAAAGTTGCTCAGTCGTGTCTGACTCTTTGTGACCCTATGGACTATACAGCCCATGGTATTCTCTAGGCCAGAATACTGGAGTGGGTAGCCTTTCCCTTCTCCAGGGGATCTTCCCAACCCAGGGATCGAACCCAGGTC
>NW_011480251.1:10966-13161 GCF_000754665.1 Bison bison bison
GCTGGTGTTCTGGGACAACCCAGAGGGATGGGGTGGGGACAGAGGTGAGAAGGGGATTCAGGATTGGGGAACATATGTGCATCCATGGCTGATTCATGTTAATATATGGCAAAAACCACCACAATATTGTAAAGTAATTAGCCTCCAATTAAAGTAAATAAATTTAAATTTTAAAAAGACTATATATATACTTAATTTTGCCTAAAATAGGAGAATTTATAGTTCTTTATTTTTATTTATGATTAAAAGTTATATGCTTGTTAACATTTTAAGAAATTAGAAGATAAAGTTCAAATTTTTTAATTTTTCCGATAATCTCTCAGCCACTACCACTTATTAATATTTTAGTGTAAAGTATTCCAAGTACATAAACCTATAAATTACAAAAGTACATGCATAAGAGCATACTGTTTTCTCACCTAATTAAAAACTTTTTAAGTCAATAAGTATATGACAACATCATATTTCTAGCAGCTGTCTTATAAGGATATACCATTAACCAGGGCTTTTATTGTGTGGTAAAACTAATGATATAGTACATAAAATTATTATAGATATTACACAGACATAAGCATATTCATTTTAAGTATGTGTTTATTTAATTTTATATTGAAATGAATGTAACTAGTACAGATACATACTTCTTACTACACTGAAATAGCTATGACCAGAGGTAAAGTTAAAAATCAATTTAAAGAAAAATATTAAATATACCAGAATCAAAGGGTACATAAGTGCCTGAAATTAGAGAACATGAATCAATTAAGATCCCTGATTGATGGGTATGCAGTTTGTTTCCAGTTCTTCAATAATATAAACAGCAATGTGATCAATATATTAGTACATGCAACCTCATTTTCCAAGGTTTTTTCTAGATAACATCCATAACCACACAGTTACAATTTTTTTCCTGTGATGAGAACTTTTAAGATCTAACTCTTAAAAGTGAAAGTGAAGTTCCTCAGTCCTGTCCGACTCTTTGTGACCCCATGGACTGTGGCCTACCAGGTTCCTCCATCAGTGGGATTCTCCAGGCAAGAATACTGGAGTGGGTTGCCATTTCCTTCTCCAGGAGACCTTCCTGACCCAGGGATTGAACCCAGGTCTCCTACATTGTAGGCAGATGCTTTACTGTTTGAGCCACCAGAGCAGTGCCACTTTCAAATACAGTATTAACTATAGTCACAATTCTGTGCATTATATCCCAAGGCCTCATTTCATAACTGAAAGTTTGTTCCTTTCAGCCATCTTCCTCCATTTCACACCTCAACCCTCTTCCTCTGGCAACTACAAATCTATCTTCTTTTTCCATGATTTTTTTTTTTTGAGATTTCACATAATTTAGATCACATGTCATTTGCCTGTCTCTGTCTGATTTATTTCACCTAGGAAATGCTCAAGATCCATCCATGTTGCTTCAAATTGCAGAATGTTCTTACTTTTTATCAGTGAATAATGAAAAGGCAGTGATAGGACACTGAAAGATGAACTCCCCAGGTCGGTAGGTGCCCAATATGCTACTGGAGATCAGTGGAGAAACAATTTCAGAAAGAATGAAGGGATGGAGCCAAAGCAAAAACAACACCCAGTTGTGGATATGACTGGTGATATAAGCAAAGTCCGATGCTGTAAAGAGCAATATTGCATAGGAACCTGGAATGTTAGGTCCATGAATCAAGGCAAATTGGAAGTGGTCATACAGGAGATGATAAGAGTGAACAACAACATTCTAGGAATCAGTGAACTAAGATGGACTGGAATGGGTGAATTTAACTAAAATGACCATTATATCTACTACTGTGGACAGGAATCCCTTAGAAGAAATGGAGTAGCCATCATATTCAACAAAGGAGTCTGAAATACAGTATTTGGATGCAATCTTAAAAATGACAGAATTATCTCTGTTCGTTTCCAAGGCAGACCATTCAATATCACAGTAATCCAAGTATATGCCCCAACTAGTAATGCTGAAGAAGCTGAAGCTGAACAGGTCTATGAAGACCTACAAAACCTTCTAGAACGAACACCCAAAAAACATGTCCTTTTCATTATAGGGGACTGGAATGCAAAAGTAGGAAGTCAAGAAACACCTGGAGTAACAGGCAAATTTGGCCTTGGAATATGGAATGAAAGCAGGGGCAAAGACTAAGTAGAGTTCTGCCAAAAGAACGCAGTGGTCATAGCAAACACACTCT
>NW_011480251.1:16453-17533 GCF_000754665.1 Bison bison bison
GATATGGCCTTGATGTACTCCTTTCCCAATTTGGAGCCAGCCCGTTGTTCAATGTTCAATTCTAACTATTGCTTCTTGACCTGCATACAGGTTCCTCATGGGGCAGGTAAGGTAGTCTGGTATTCCTATCTCTTTAAGAATTTTCCGTACTTCGTTGTGATTCACACAGTCAAAGGCTTTATTGTATTCAGTGAAGCAATAGATGTTTTCTTTTTTTTTTCCTGAATTTCCCTTGCTTTTTCTATGATCAAATGGATTCGGCAGTTTGATCTCTGCTTCCTCTGCCTTTTCTAAATCCAGCCTGAACATCTGGAAGTTCTAGGTTCACTTAGTGTTGAAGCCTGGCTTGGAGAATTTTGAGCATCACTTTCCTAGCATGTGAAATGAGTGCAGTTGTGAAATAGTTTGAATATTTTTTGGCAGTGCCCTTCTTTGGGATTGGAATGAAAAGTGACCTTTTCCAGTTCTGTGACCACTGCTGAGTTTTCCAAATTTGCTGGCATATTGAGTGCAACTCTTTAATACCATCATACTTTAGGATTTGAAATAGCTCAGCTGGAATTCCATCACCTCCACTAGCATTGTTCGTAGTGATGATTCCTAAGATCCACTTAACTTCCCACTCCAAGATGTCTGGATTTAGGTGAGTGATCACACCATCATGGTTATCTGGGTCATTAATATCTTTTTTGTATAGTTCTTTTGTGTTTATTCTTGCCACCTCTTCAATAGCCTCTGTTTCTGTTAGGTCCATACTGTTTCTGTCCTTCATCATGCCCATCTTTGCATGGAATGTTCCCTTGGTATCTCTAATTTTCTTGAAGAGGTCTCTAGTCTTTCCCGTTCTATTGCTTTCCTCTATTTCTTTGCATTATTCACTTGGGAAGGCTTTCTTATCTTTCCTTGCTGTCCTTTGGAATTCTGCATTCAAGTGGGTATATTTTTCCTTTCTCCTTTGCCTTTTAGCTTTCTCTTCTTTTCTAGCTAAAGAGCTAAGCCTTCTCAGACAACCATTTTGCCTTTTTGCATATATTTTTCTTGGGGATGCTTTTGATCACTGCCTCCTGTCACGAACCTCCA
>NW_011480252.1:0-1039 GCF_000754665.1 Bison bison bison
ATTAGAGAGAGACAAACAGAGAGATTTGGGAGTAAAGCTTTTCATATATATATTTTTGATAGTTGAAATGTCTGATTTTCGTGGGAAAAATCAGAATTTATTGGACTTCCTTATGCACATTTTATGGTTTTGTATAATTTTTTACAATGTTGAATTATGTATAGAAGGGCACAATCTAGTCAGTGCTTTGAGTCTAAAGATTTTCATTCATTCCTGTTGGAATGGTTCCGAAGAACTTGTTTCAAAAACTCCTTGTGCAATCACCATGCCGTTGAAGCTTCAGTGCTTTTTCCAACTGCCTGCCACGCGGCCCTGCTTATATGCCCCACTAGGGCTTCAAATTTTACCTCCCACAAGTCACCCTCTGTTGCCAAACCTGTGCCACTCCCCAGTCACTGTTGCTGGTGCTCCCACGCATTGACTTGTACTTTTAGTCACTCTGTCAATGCTCCAGTACCAAATCCTACTGAGAACGTCTTTGTAGTTCATCTTCTTCTTTCCATCTCCTGTCATCCTTCAGTGCAGTCACTGTCATCTGTCATTTAGATGGCTGCAGTAGCCTCTGAGCCCATCATCTCCCGTACTCAGATCTTCTTCTCAAATCCATCTTTTGTATCCCAGTAAGATAAGCTTTCTGAAAGTCCAATGTAATCATGTCATTCTTATCATCAAAAATCTGCTGTGACACCCCATCACCTTTTTGCCAAGACATAAATGTTTTTATCTGGCATCCTCAACCTTCTTCTCCTGTCTATTTTCTGTTATTTGTAACACCAAAGAGTGTCAGAACTGGCCAAAGTCTTACAAGTAGTCTCCAAACAAAATTACTCTGTTTCCTGAACCTCTGCCTCACTTTCCCACCCCTGTGCCCTTACAAAGCTACTCCCTCCTTTAGATATCCCACCCCATCAAGTCTAATTGTCAAATACCTCCTCATCCCCTGAGCTTAACCCTCCATATACTGTCTCTTGATTCCTATATGATGTGAATGGGATTCCTCATCTTTACAGCACTAGTGAATACCATTTGCCCAGCACTT
>NW_011480252.1:1800-2009 GCF_000754665.1 Bison bison bison
GAGGAGCCTGGAAGGCTGCAGTCCACGGGGTCGCTGAGGGTCGGACATGACTGAGCGACTTCACTTTCATTTTCACTTTCATGTACTGGAGAAGGAAATGGCAACCCACTCCAGTGTTCTTGCCTGGAGAATCCCAGGGACGGGGGAGCCTGGTGGGCTGCCGTCTGTGGGGTCACACAGAGTCGGACACGACTGAAGTGACTTAGCAG
>NW_011480252.1:3380-4111 GCF_000754665.1 Bison bison bison
AGATTGAGGAGTTTTACAGCTCCATGAGCTGATTAATGGCACTACGACATAGTAATAAGAGCTGCCAAATGCTGAAGGCTTACTAGCTGATAGGCCCTGGGTTAAGCATTTCATATGCATTGTGTTTCACACTAATCTTGTGAAGGAGGTATTAGGTATGCTCCTCATTTTACAAGTGAGAGAAATGAAGTTAAGAGAGGTAAAATGAGTTTTCATTGGTCACAGAGTTTGTAAGTGGCAGAGCGAGGCCTTGGGCCCAAGTGTGACAGCTCCAACTTCCATCCCCTTGCCAATTAAGTGATGTGACCTCCTGGCTCTGAACAAGGGACAGTAGAATACAGTTAACACAGCCCCTGCTTACATGGCTCACACTCTTGTTGGGGAGACAAGACAAATACATACTAAATACACACTTAGGGACTGATGCTAACAAGTACACAATTATGAAAGGCCACATTATGCAACACAGAGAACAAATAAACACAAGTACAGAAAGAGGCATGTGGGCCATTGAAAGGGAGGGCTGCAAACACCCAAATCTTCTTTGCAGAATGAGTTCCATGGGATCCACCAGGCAAGAGAGAGGGTTTCCGGGAGGATGTGAGTAGGATTTTTGAAGGTAAAAATCTAGAATGAACAATGAAAACAGAGAGGGAGAATGATGATAAGGCTAAGAGGCCAGGTTGCTTTATGGACAGGCTGGGGGAAGAGTGTTGGGAATATCTAAAAAA
>NW_011480252.1:4211-7743 GCF_000754665.1 Bison bison bison
GGAGGTCAGGCATGAAGGAGCTTACAAAGAAGATATTACAAAAGCAGGAGAAAACAGAAAAAGTGTCAAATTCTGTTGGATTTGGTTTAAAGCATATGAAAAGCCTGTTTTTGTGCTTACTTGTCTGCTTGGTTTTTGTCCTGCATGGTGTTTTGTTTTTGCTGTTTGTATACGGTTTGCTTGTTTGCTAGTTTTAATGAGGCAGCCTAGCAAAGTGACAAAGAGCATGGTCTACAGAGTCAAGCTGCTTGGCTTTAAGCCCAGGCTTTGCCACTTTCCAGCTGAAGGATTGTGGGTAAGTTACTTCAATTCTTTGTGCCTCATTTTCCTCACCCATAAAATGAGATAAAAGAAGACTGACCTCATGAGACTGCGATTACTGTAAGAATTATACACCTTATTATTTGCAAAGTGCTTAGAACAGTGCCTACATATAGTAAGTGCTATAGATGAGCTTGTTGTATTGACACAAATGTAATTCTTTATCAATATTGAAATATGTGGGAAATTTCTAAAATCACTTTGTAAAGATCTTTCTCCTAAAACCACTGATAGATAAGGCCATCCAGGCAGACTGCAGTGTGGCATCAACTGAGGACATCTGAGTGGCTGGTGCCCTTTACATGGGGCTTGTAAGCCTCCAGTGCTCACAGTCCCTACAACCCTCAACTGCTTATACCAGGCTCACATCATATGATCTTGCAACTTCCGGTTTAAAGTGACAGGGATACTGTGGCTCATAATACACCCCTATATTTACAGAGCTTATAAAGGATGAAATTTGGGCCAGGAGCCCAGGCCCAGCTAAGCTCACAGGATGCTTTAACCCTAGAGTCTAAGGGAAGTATCTGTCCTCCTCCCCCACCTGGGGTCCCTCCTTGGCCCCAGGTGTTGGGCCACTGGGTGGCACCAGCACCCCCACCTCCAAAGCCTCCTCTACTGACTCAAGTCTTCCTGGGCAGTTCAGCACTTCTGATGCGAAGGAGGACTTAGGGCTCCCATAATCCTTGGCAGCAGCAACTCTGGGGGAAGCACAAAACTGAGATCAGCAAAGCAGGAGTAGGGAGGCTTCCTGTGAGTGACCAGACCTTGATAAGTTGTATCCTTCTCCTATGCTCATTTAGGAGATTAAACTGTGCCTCCAGGTCTGAAAGCTCCAGGACTCAGCAATAAATTACAGAATAGCTAGCCCCAAATCACGCTACAAGGTCAGTCACATTTTCCTTCAGAGCCACAATCCATTATAGAACTCCCAGGGAGTCAGCTCTTAGTGGTCCCTGGCACTTCGTGTGCTGGAGCTGCTCAGGGCCACTCAGCAGAGACCTTGGCCTGAGCCTCCCCCACTGGTTTTTCTGACCGTCTGGAAAACGCCTGTGTGTCTCTTACTCAAAGGAGATGTTCTGTCTTTCTGCCTTCCAGGAGCTTGATTGAGTCTTGCTTGGGTAGGGTGGGTGTTCAGGCCTGCTGGATCCCAGATGTTACCCCCAGAGATAGCCCCTCACCTTTACTTGTGAGGGATGATTAATGGCAGGAATGTCAGGGCATGCAGGAGAAGAGAAGCTGTGGGAGACAATGTTTGGGAAAAGAGACCTTGGGGTTTCAGTCAAACTCTGCCACCACCACTGTTTTTGAATAAGCTGCACAGTTATGCTTATACCTGCATGCAGCTACATGAAGAGGCCCACAGGAAGCCCACTTCCAGATAAGAAATCAGGTGGCCTGTCATGCAGGAAGAGTTAAGACACAGACGTGATGTGACAGCTCTAGACCATCGGGTCCAAATCCTTCATTTCATGGAGCTTCAAACTTGCCCTGGGTCTCATGAGACCCAGGGCAAGTTTGAAGACTTCTTGGGAGAGGAAAGCTCCCTCTTCCTGGGAGAGGAAAAGGTGTAGAAGTGGGAAACTTGAGACTTCTATCTGATGAATAACAGCTCCGGAGCCCTTTCCAACTGGGTGGAGGTGCGCACCCTGGTTCCAGCCCCAACCAGCAGGAAATAACTGACCAATCTCCACCACTTCATGACCCTCCCAAGGCAAACAGCACCTGGTCTCAGGTGGGACCTGCATCTTGAGAGCCTTGCAGTAAAAATTCTGGATAGTAAGGACATTAAGAGAAGCATGTATCTGTGAGAAAAGCCATTTTGACCCATGTGTATCTCCCTGGCACTGCTACCACACAACCCAGCAAGGCTGAAATTCCTTACCCCATTTTTCAGCTAAGGCTTTGTGGTCTATGGGTGGTTGAGGAGGGTGACGATATTATGGTCTAGCCCTCTGTTGCCTCTCTGATCTCCCACCACTCTCTCCCTTGCTCACTCCCTGGTAGCCACTCTGGCCTCCTTGCTATTCCTTAAACATGCCAACCATGCTCCCGCTCCAGGGCCTTTGTACTTAGTGTTCTCCTCCAGCTATCTGTATGGCTTGCTCCCACCCCTCCCACAAATCATTGCTCGTGTAACCTTTCCAGAGATCCCTTCCCCAACTACCCTATCTAAAAGTGCACCTGTCACCTTCTAAGGCTTCACCAGCTTTTATATTCTCCTTGTGGCATTTATTACTATCTCACATCATAGTATATATTTTGTTTGGTGTCATCCCACACTAAAAGATGAGCTATGTGAAGACAGGGACTTTGCCTGGCATGTTCATTCCTGAATCTCCATCACCTAGAACAGTCCCTGGCATATAATTGGTGCTCAATAAATTTCTGCTGGATAAATGGATGAGTGGATAGAAATGGAGCTTCATATTTTTCTTGGTTCATGGTTACATATAGCAAGTGACCTTGTAAACACACATTCATTCCATTTATTCATTTACAAAATAAACATTCATTGCATGTCCTTATGTCCCAGGCACAGTATACTCAGACTAGTGGAAAAGAAATATGAACAGACAGGGAATGACAACACAGTACAGTTAAGTAAGTACTAACCAGGGTTTTAGGAAGAACAGAGGAGGAGCTGGTGAAGGCTGGCTTCTTAAAGGAAGATAGCTCTTAAAGAGTAGGAGATGTTAGGAAAAGAAAATTGAGATGGGGATGTGGAGAAGGACATTTCAACTACATATGCATGAACACAGAGGATCATGTGGAGAACAACTTTACTGTGTTGGGCCACAGAGCAGCAAGGAAGGAGAGATATAGACAGAATCAAGGCTGGGATGAAGCAGAGGTGTTGGCTAGAAGGCTCTGCCTGCTGTACCAAGTACAGAGTTAAGCCTTAAAGTCAGGGGACAAACTTGTCAACCATGGAGAGAGTCAGCCACAGATGTATAGTTGACCTACAAACTTATTCTTTGAAATGAAGCAGTTTATACTTTGAAAATTAAAAATTTTCACATAAAAATCTAGAATTTTAGTTTTTTTTTTGCACTATCAGAGTATTACCCCCAACTAGCCCACATAGCTATGACTGTCAGCATCTGAGCTGCTATCCCCATTAAACAGGGATTTTGCTCTCCAATTTGTCAGTCTTCACTCTGCCTGCTTCACCGATTAGGTTATAGCTGATTCCCCAACCCCTATGGCT
>NW_011480252.1:8061-9277 GCF_000754665.1 Bison bison bison
TCCAACCATAAGGTGTGCGGCACTAACAGCTGAAGAAAACTGCAACCTGGGACATGACAACAGTCCTATAACCCTCCTCATCCTATGAAACTCCCAATCCTGGGACTTCCCTGGTGGCTGAGTGGTATAGAATCCACCTTGCAATGCAAGGGATGCGGGTTTGATCCCTGGTCAGAGAACTAAGATCCCACAAGCTGCGAAGCAGCTAAGCCTGCACGCTGCAACTTTTGAAGCCCACGCACAGAACTAGAGTCCGTGTGCCACATGGAAAGATCTTGCATGATGCAATTAAGACCCGACACAGCCAAATAAATAACTAAATCCAATCCTGCTTTGGCTCAGGGAGAGAGCTAATGTCGAGATGCTCCCGGATGCAAATCACCTGAATAAAATCTGTAACCTCAGATTGGGTCTGGATAACCCTCGGGCCTACTGAGATTCAGCTACGGATACAGCATACTGGGGAACCTCTTCCTCCCTTCTTGGAGGCCCCTGCTGGGTCAAATGGTGAGTTCCATTCCCGCTCATGTGCTCCAGTTCTTTGTTGTTGCGCACAAGTTGCAGGCTTCGATTCTTTGAAAGGCTGAACACACTGTCTCACTGCCTCTATTTTCTTTTTGTCTTTTGAGGTTCTCTGGGAACAGAAAATGGGATGATGATTCTAAGTTTGAGTGAGGTCTTTCTCTCTTCTTCTATGTTGATCCCTTTTATTATGGGCTGAATGGAGTGACTTTGAGGAAGACGATTTTGTTTCTTTTAAATTTAATTTTTATTTTATATTGGGGTATAGTTGATTTACAATGTTGTATTACTTTCAGGTGTACAGCACAGTGGTTCCGTTATACATACACATATATGCATTCTTTTTCATATAGATTACTATAGAATATTGAGTAGAGTTTCCTGTGTTATATGGTAGGTCCTTGTTGATTGTCTGTTTTATATATAGTAGTGTGTAGGCTTCCCCAGTGGCTCAGTGGAAGAATTCACCTGCAATGCAGTAGATGTAGGAGACTTGGGTTCAATCCCTGGGTCGGGAAGATCCCCTGGAGGAAGGCATGGCAACCCACTCCAATATTCTTGCCTGGAGAATCCCATGGACAGAGTAGCCTGTTGGGCTATAGTCCATTGGGTGGCAAAGAGTCGGACACGATGGAGGCAACTAAGCACACATGCATGCACATAGTAGTGTGTATACGTCAGTCCCAATCTCCTA
>NW_011480252.1:9377-9659 GCF_000754665.1 Bison bison bison
TCCTGCCCCATCTGGGGCCTTCCCCAGTTCAGATACAGCCTCCTCCATGAAGTCCTCCCTGATTTCATGCTCCTCACCCAACAGAGGTGACCTGTCCTGTGGCTATGGGGTGGAGTTTATGAAGGCAACAAACCTGGGGTGCAAAGATATCTTGTGGGGAGCATTGGGATGGTTCAAGCTGTGTAGTACAAGAAAAGGAATATCTGACATTTGAACTTGAGAATCTGAGTATCTGAGTGGAGAGTGAGTAAATGGTGGAAGCTGAGAGACAACTGTAAAAGA
>NW_011480252.1:9759-11695 GCF_000754665.1 Bison bison bison
GTCAGTCCCAATCTCCTAATTTATCCCTGCCCTGCACTTCTCCCCTTTGGTAACCATGTTTGTTTTTGAAGTCTGTGAGTCTGTTTCTGTTTTGTAAATTAGTTCATTTGAATCATCTTTTAGATTCCACATATAAGTGATATCATATATCTTTGACTAACTTCACTTAGTCTGATAATCTCTAGATCCATCCATGTTGCTACAAATGGCATTATTTCATTCATTTTTATGACTGAGTAATATTCTATTGTATATATGTACCAAATCTTCTTTGCCCATTTCTCTGTTGATGGACATTTAGGTTGTTTCCATGTCCTAGCTATTGTAAATATTCCTGCAATGAACATTGGGGAGCAAGTATCTTTTTGAATTATGGTTTTCTCCAGATATATGGCCAGGAGTGGGATTGCTGAATCATATGCTAAGTCTATTTTTAGCTTTTTCAGGAACCTCCATACTGTTCCCCACAGTATCTGCACCAATTTACATTCCCACCAACAGTGTAGTAAGGTTCCCTTTTCTCCACATCCTTTCCAGAATTTATTGTTTGTAGACTTTTAGATGATGGCCATTCTGACCTGTGTGAGATGATACCTCATTGCAGTTTTGATGTGCATTTCTCTAATAATTAGTGATGCTGAGCATCTTTTTGTGTGCTTTTTGGTCACCTATGTGTTGAGGAAGACAATTTTGAACTGCAGTGGTCAACTGGGGACTCTCAAGGCCCATCGAAGTGTGTAACTTAGAATAAAAGGAAATAAGATGGCTAACTAACAATGGACAGCTTTCTTTAACTGGTAATGAGAAACTGAGAAAATAACCAGTTCAGAACAATTCCAATTTATTGAGTTCTCTCTTAAAATAATCTCAGCCTTCTCTCTTCCCAAAGATCTTCTCCTTTCTAACTGTGACTGACTCTTATAAACTAATTCCCTCCTGGCGTTCCTCCTCTCCTGCTCTCTGTCTTTTGCTCTGCCCTCTTTCTCTTCTCTTTCCCTTTCTTAGCTTCCTCTCACCTTCAGGTCCCTGCCTTCAGAACTCTCCAGATACGCAAAAGTCATAGAGATAGGAGAAAGTCTTTTCAAGGCAATCCCTGAAGGTTTTCCCTCTTCTACTGACTAAGGAATAATCCAAATCTGTCAACAAGAGCATGATGAATCTGTCTCTAATTGTAGGGACCAAACAGAAACCCCTTCTAAAGAATATTCAGGGTTGGGTATTAATACTAACACCTCTACAGCAATCTGCACATTCTTTGTTAAAGGCTTTAAAGCCTGAAATATTGGAAGCATAAAACAGGCTGGCAGACTATACCCATTCATGAGTTCCACTTGGTGCCCAGCACTTTTTGTTCATCATTTTGTGGAGAGCATAATAAACAAACAGAACACCACACACCACAGATTTATGTAGTAATGAGTTGAACAGCTTGAAGGAAATAAAAGGCCCTCCACAAATATAACATGGATAGATTTGAATACCTGCAGATATTGCAGAGAAAATGACACTGGGCCTGCGACTGTCCCACTTTGGCCAACGAGGGTTGCCAGATTTAGCAAAATAAAGTACAGGATTTTTTTTTTTTTCAGATAAACAACAAGTAATATCTTAGCATGAGGATGTCTCTTGAAATATCTGGGACACACGTACACTAAAAAACGATTTGTTCCATATCCAACATTCAAATTTAATTCCTGTATTTTACCTGGCAGCCCTACACAGATTGCTCAATAAGAAACAAAGCAATTCCTCCCCTCCAAGGAAGACATCCTAGAGTATCCCTAATTGCCTTTGCATCAGCAGGGAAATAACTCCATTTAATCATAAATGCTGTCCCTTGGACAGCAAGGAGATCAAATCAGTCAATCCTAAAGGAAATTAACCCTGAATATTCATTGGAAGGACTGATACTGAAGCTCAGTATCAATACTTTGGC
>NW_011480252.1:12771-13780 GCF_000754665.1 Bison bison bison
TAAAAAGGGGCTTCCCTGGTGGCTCAGATGGTAAAGAATCTGCCTGCAGTGCAGGAGACCCGGGTTCGATCCCTGGGTCAAGAAGATCCTCTGGAGGAAGGAATGGCTACCCACTCCAGTATTCTTGCCTGGAGAATTCCATGGACAGAGAAGCCTGGCGGGCTACAGTCCATAGAATCACAAAAGAGTCGGAAACCACTGAGCAACTAACACTTTCACTTTTACATTCAAACGTAAAAGGGATGGTCAAGTTCTTGGCGTTTCATCTCAGAAACATAACGGAAATCAGAAACTCATTTGGTATTACAATCTTTCTCCCTACCCGGTAGTTAAACATATCCCTCTTATCTAAGAGCAATAACTGTAGCTGCATTTGATCTTGGGGGTTACCTTTCTACTTAATGGTTCCTCATGAAGTTTAAATGTTTTGCCAAAAGCACTCAACATTTTTCTACTTGCAGATTCACTTCCCATGAACTGCTGCTCCTGTCCTCGGCTCATATTACCTTCTACAGAAGTAATACTCATTTTCAAAATTAAGATATAATTAATATACAATAAGTCCCCTACATACAAACAAGTTCCCTTCTGAGAGCACGTCTGTAAGTCCAATTTATTTATAAGTCTGACAAAGTTAGCCTAGGTACTCAACTAACACAATTGGCTATATAGTACTGTACTGTAATAGGTTTCTAATACTTTTCACAGAAACAATGCATAAAAAACAAACACAAAAATAAAGAAAACATTTTTAATCCATTCATATATCTTTTTGTCATGATCTTAATCCACCTATCTTATTCCCTCCTCCAGAGAAGTGAAAATCTCATGACTGTTTAAACTAAGAACTCCATCTGTCTCTTTCTTAGCTCCTTGAAATGTCTCCACAAAACCCAAACTTAGGGCTTCCCTGGTGGCTCAGTGGCAGAGAATCTGCTTGCCAATGCAGGAGACACAGTTCCCTGATCCAGGAAGATCCCACATGCAGAGGAGCAACTAAGCCCGTGCA
>NW_011480252.1:13880-14722 GCF_000754665.1 Bison bison bison
ACAAGAAGGAGTATAGCCCACTGTGACAGATTTCATAGTTAAAGGTTTAATCATTCCTTGTTCCAGTGTCTGCAACACTCTTATCCATCCACTAAAAACATCCTAATGGACATAAGCACCTCTTTGTATAAGATGTAAGGATACAAACCATATTAGTATCCCATGATGTACAGGTACAAACTGTATAGTATCCCACATTTCTCTATGGTTCCCAATCCCACATTGTCTTGGCTTCTATATCTCCAAAGTCAACGTACTTCATAGTAGAAGATGTCTGTTCAGTCTTCCTTGGTGATGCCTTATATCTTGATTTCCAATACCTTTTCACTTGAACATGGAAAAACCAACAGTACACCTTGACTGTGATGCGACAAGGCCTCCCTGAAGCCCCTTCATACTTATCTCGGGTTCTAAATCATGATCTCCAAGCATTACAGTTTGTCTGTTCCTCTACCTTGATCCAATACGCAGGTGAGCTGCTCTTATAGTCACCTTATATCACCTCTTCTCAAGAGGGCTCTCTTTATCTCTTAGAAATGTTGGCTATAAAAGGACCTACAGTTTGTAAGAATACACTACAATTTTGTTACATTCAGATTCACTACCTAAGCCATGGTATATCCTAAGGAGGCAAATCCCTCTGAGTAGACAGAAGTACAGCCATTCAAAATTGCCCTCACCTTATTACCAAATGGCAACTAAGTAGATTTAGAGGATATTGCAGTTCGTGGATTCCTGACTTTTCTGAATCAGTTACCATCTTCTATTACAGACTAAAAATGGCACCCACCCCTGAACCTCTGCCTTCAGAGGGCACTACAGAGTCAACTTTGGACCAACTC
>NW_011480252.1:14822-16038 GCF_000754665.1 Bison bison bison
AGCTATTGAGCCTGTGCTCTACAGCCCAGAAGCTACAACTAATGACCCCACGTGCTGCAACTACTGAAGCTCATGTGCCCTAGAGCCTATGCTCCACAACAAGAGAAGCCACTGTAATGAGAAGCCCGCACACCACAACTAGAAAGTAACCCCCATCACTACAACTAGAGAAAAGCCTGTGCAGCAATGAAGAGCCAGCACAGCCAAAAATAAATAAATAAAATAATTTTTTAAAAATGAATCATTTAAAACAAATCTAGACTTTTTTGTAGACAAGTTACACCTTGAGACTGAACAAGTATCTATTCAAGTTAGTTATGCTATTACCACTTCCCAAGAGCTTATTTAATATAAATATTTTCCTGAAGTCCACTTACTATGACTAGCTGAACTTACAGGATTGATTCTAGCCTATCAGTCAGCAAAGAATAAAAGGGCTAACATACATGCAGAAATAAATGCCTTTGGTGTGGTTTATTATTTTGGTATACTAATGAAACAAGAGAACTTCCTAATAGCTGCTGGTACTTACGATAAGCAGTGTGATCACATTCAAGTTTTATTAGATATCATGCTCCTCTCCAAGAAAGTGACTATAATTAAAGTCCATGCTCACACTAAAGAACAAACCCATGAGGTGAAAGAAAATGCCTTGGCTGACCAGTATGATAAACAGAGTGCCTCTCACCCAAGTTCAATTGACTCAACAAATCAAAGACTTGATCTGGATACTCCAGATTACTTCTATGAAACCTTGAGCAAACTTCAATTAAAGCATCAGACTCTGAAAAAATAAAGGATATTGGGAGAAACAGGCTATGGAGACTGTCCCTTGGTCTCTCCAGTCTCTCTGGAATAAAGTTTGATGGAAAATTTGCAGGCTATGAACTATCATGGTAAAATAACTTGGAAACTGCCCTGGGACAACACTGTTGAGAAAATTTTAATCAGATAATAGCTGAAGTCTCCAGTCCATGTTCCATTTGCCAGATTCATAACCTTGGAAAAACTCTTAAGGTAGGATCTGTACAGAAACCGTAGCCTTGGGACACGTTGAATATTTACAAATTAACTTTGTGTAACTCCCTACATCATAAGAATTTGAATATGTATTTACTATCATCTACCTTCACTCTGGATAGCTAGGAGTTTTTCCAGGTCTTTGTTTACTATAGATTAGAATGTTAATTGTGACTCCCAGGGCAACCACTAAGAA
>NW_011480252.1:18318-19435 GCF_000754665.1 Bison bison bison
GACCAAGAAAAAAAGTCTCAAATTACTAAGATCACAAATCAAACTGAGGACATTACTGCTGACCTTAGAGTAATTTTTTAAAGGATTATAAAGAATACAAATGTATGCCAACAAATTAGATAATCTAGATGGAACGAACTCCTAGAAACACACAAACTATCAAGAAGAAACTAGACTCAGAAGAAACTAGAAAGTCTGTACAGCAGGTAAAGTTAGTTAGTGTTCAAACTGAGTTTTCTTAGAACCTGTATCTGTCTCTGGCATCCACTAATTACAGGGCCAAACGAACGGCCAAATTTGTTTACTCTGCCCCTGTAGTCTAGGGCCCATACTTTGAGCCATCTCCTTATCTAACTCTCATATACCAAGCCAATATTTTCCCTAAACTAAGTCAACCTACGCCAGATACCAGACAATTAGAGACAGCCTCCCTATGCCCCAAGGCCCACTAGAATTATTCAGACTAGCCAATCCTAAACTATTTACCCTGCTCTGCCTTGATTTCCAGGAAACCCAATAAAGACTCCGGCCTAGGCTTTCCAATTACTCCTTCTTGCCTATTAACTTACACTGGTGCTTCCCCATGTGGCCTTGTGTGGTATGGCATACTCCCTCCTCTTGGAAAATGTAAGGAATAAAAACCTTTCAATAGCATTAACTTCTCCATGTTGACATTTAGTCACTCTGCAAATTCAAACACCTTGGGTATAATCACTGACACAGCAGGGCAAAAAATGAAACAAACAAAAAAAAAGTTCGAGACCAGATGATCTCACTGGGGAATTCTATAAAACAATTAGAGAATTAAAACCAATACTTCTCAAACTCATCCAAAAAGTAGAAAAGGAGGGAACACATCCCAGCTAACTCTATAAGGCCAACATTATCAAAGCCAGTCAAAGACATCACAAGAAAAAAAAAAAACTGCAGACCAATATCCCTTATGAACCTAGATACAAAATACTAGAAAGTCAAATACATCAGCATGTTAAAGAATTATATGCAGGAGACAGAGGTTCGATCCCTGGGTCGGGAGAAGGAAATTGCAACCCACTCCAGTATTCTTGCCTGGGAAATCCTGTGGACAGAGGAGCCTGGCAGGCTACAGTCCATGGCA
>NW_011480253.1:0-427 GCF_000754665.1 Bison bison bison
GGCTGCGGGGGGTCCAAGAGTTGGGACGCGGGGCGGGGGCTAAAGGACCTCTTCTGGTAGGCAAAAAGCCTCCAGCGCCCGGTATTCCCAGGTGGTCTCCCATCCAAGTACTAACCAGACCCGACCCTGCTTAGCTTCCGAGATCAGAGGAGATGGGGTGCCTTCAGGCTGATATGGGCAGAGACGGAGGCGCCTATCGCTGGGCGCCCTAAGAGCCTTGCGCTGCGCCTCCCTTTCGCTCTGACCTGACCGTGGGGCCAATGGGACCCACCTCTCCTCAGGGGCCACGCGCTGGACTTGAGCCACATGACCTGAGATCGGACTCCAGCCTGCCGAGGCCGCCACGCCCCGAACACCACAATCTCAGACCAGCAACTGCTGGGACGCCCCAGCGGCTGGTCGGGCGTGCCTGTGTGCGGGGCCTGGG
>NW_011480253.1:3281-7715 GCF_000754665.1 Bison bison bison
TCCCAGGCATAGATCCACCCAACGTATAAGTCAACAAGTTGATGCCCCATTTGGGCACATCTATCTGTGAGTGAGCACGCGTGAACATGGGTGATCACCTGCGAGGCTGGGGGTGGTGCAGGGGGCTGTGCTGGGGCTGGAGTTGGTGCAACCCCCAGGATTTCCTGAGGCAAGCCAAGGGAGCCCCAGATGGAGACCCGACAGCCAGTCGTCTGGTTTCCTGGAAGCCGAATGAAAATGCGGAGGGGCTCGCGGGCCACGCGGGTGCAACCCAGGTCTGCAGCGGGAGTCGGGCCCCCGGCCACCCACTCACCCCACCCCGGGAGGGGCTAGGGCTGCGGGGGGTCCAAGAGTTGGGACGCAGGGCGGGGGATAAAAGACCTCTTCTTGTAGGCACAAAGCCTACAGCACCTGGTATTCCCTGGTGGTTTCCCATCCAAGTACTAAGTACTATGCAGGCCGGATCCTGCATAGCTTCGAAGATCAGACGAGATTGGGAACCTTCAGGCTGATATGGCAGGAGACGGAGGTGGCTGCGGCTGGGCCCCCTAAGAGCCTTGAGCTTGGCCTCCCTTTCGCTCTGTCCTGCTGGTGGGGCCAACGGGCCGCACCTCTCCTTGGGGGTCGCACACTGTACTTGCGCCGCAGGATCCGTGACCTGACTCCAGCCTGCCGACGCCGCTATGCCTCCGAACATTGTCAACCCCAGGTCAGCTACCGCTGGGACCCCCAAGCGTCCGGGCGGGCATGTCACCCTCTAGCAGGGCTTGCTTAAAGTAAAACCATCATAAATTAAAGACTTCAAAAGTTGTGCTCATTCAAGCTGAAAGGGAAACCAGGGCAAAGTAAACAAGGATGGAACACCATTAAGCTACGAGTAGGTGAAGTGTGTGATTATATGGATCTACTTGTGTGTGTTATTTGTTCAGTCATGTCTGACTCTTTGCGACCCTGTTGACTGTAGCCCGCTAGGCTTCTCTATCCATGCAATTCTCCAGGCAAGAATACTGGAGTGGTTTGCCATTTCCTCCTCCAGGGGATTTTCTGACCCAGGGATTGAACCTGGGTCTCCTGCATTGCAGGTGAGTTCTTTACCATCTGAGCCACCAGGGAAGCATACTTGTGTGGTTTCTGTAAATATGCTAATTAGAACCACTATTTCTGCTTAATTATGATAAGGAGCATTAAGGCATAATTAAACCCTCCAAAAGTAAGCTGGGATGTTTAACTCAACATTGGCGTCTATGATGTGCATGCATGCTCAGTCTTGTCTGACTCTTTGCAACCCCATGGACTGTAGACTGCCAGGCTCCTCCTTTCCATGGAATTTTCCAGGCAAGAATACTGCAGTGGGTTGCCATTTCGTACTCCAGGAGATCTTTCAGACCCAGGGATTGAACCCGAGTCTACTGCATCTCCTGCCTTGGCAGGCAGAGTCTGTACCACTCTGCCACTGGGGGAGGCTTGTGGCTGTTCAGGTAGGAGGCTGCAGGTGGCTAAGGCCCCCTCCCTCCACTGCACCAGTTTGCCCCCTCCCACTCCCGCCTACCACACCCCTACATGAGGCAAGGTGATTGTCAAAATGAAATACTAGTTATGGGGCTTGAGAAGAGAGGAACTGGGTTTTGAGGAAATTCATTTAGGGGACATAAAGAAAGTAAGGAGTAAATAAAATCTGACAATAAAATGGATAATGAAGGACCTACTGTACAGCACAGAGAACTCTGCTTAATGTTATGTGGCAGCCTGGATGGGAGAGGGGTTTGCGGGAGAATGGACACAGGAATACATACGTCTGAGTCCCTTTGCTGTCCACCTGAAGCCATCACAACATTGTTAATCGGCTGTGCTCCAGTGTAAAATAGAAAGCTGAAAACAAAACAGAAGCGACAAGTGCAGCTGTGGAAAGAGTGTGGTAGACACAGCCCAGGTGTGATTAAAGTGGAGAAAATCACAGATTCATTAGATAGAAAGTTCTTGCATCATTTAGACAGGTTTATCTAGGAAGATTGAGGAGAAACTAGAGAAACAGGGGAGCAGGGAAAACTTAGGGGAGCACCTTACAAAGGCAGGATAAGAAGGACAGATCACCAGTGCCCAGGGAGGACCTGAGGCCTGAGCACTGGCGTGCACCCTGCCCCTCAAAGTGGGAAGGGGCGTGTGACACTAGGAGAGGTTAAAGCTTTGTGAGATGGGGCGGTTAGAAGACAAACAGCGTGGGTGTGAAGGACAAAGAACGTTCCTTTGAATATCCCCAAACTTTTTGGCACCAGGGACCAGTTTTATGAAAGAGAATTTTTCCCATGATTTGTAGAAGGGGGATGGTTTCAGGATGATTCAAGTGCATTACATTTATTGTGTACTTTATTTCTATTATTACTACATCAGCTCCACCACAGATCATCAGGTATTAGATCCCGGAGATTGGGGACCCCTCTCTCGGCTCTCTCTCCAGGGCATGGCTATCAGGTCACTGAGGCATCTTCTCTGTTTGCCTGTCGTTACTTAGAGCCTTCAAATAAGAGAATTATCCCCCAAACAGAAACATTCTCAAAGAAACAGTTTCAAATCTGTGTATATTGCTGTGAGTGGGTGATGTTTTCTACTACTATGAGGTTTGAGTTTCAAGGGTACCTGATTCCCCTTTGAATTCTAGCACTGCCTCATCATAGCTGCTTCACTGAACCAACTTTTGGTGTGAATCATTGATAGAAGCTAGCCTTCCCACGTGGCTCAGTGGTAAAGAATCCACCTGCCAATACTGGAGACACAGGTTTGATCCCTGGGTTGGGAAGATTCCCCTGGGAGAGGAAATGACAACCCATTCCAATATTCTTGCCTGGGAAAATCCTATGGACAGAGGAGCCTTGCGGGCTACAGTCTGTGGGGTCCCAAAGAGTTGGACATGACTGAGTGAATCTCTATTTGATTACCAATGCTTTATAATTTTGAAGATGATTTATTAAAATTATGTAAACATCAAGGTATGTTCATTCCCATTAGTTTTTTGTTGCAGTGGTTGTTTGTTTGCTTTGCTTTTTGGCCACACCATGTGGCATGTGGGATCTTAATTCCCTGACCAGGGATTGAACCTGTGACTCCCTGCATTGGACGCTCAGAATCTTAACCACTGGACCATTAAGGAAGTCCCATCATTAGTTATTATAATAAAATTCCAGACAGAACAAAGTCGAGAAAATACAAGCACTACAGGACAGCCAGGTGCCACCTTAAATTTCAGAGATTTTCCCATATTGAGTAAAGACGTGAAAAAATAATTGAAATCTTAACAGCTGGCCCCAGGATTCCTTTTGGGGTGAGGAAGGAGGGAGCTGTCTCCCTAGGGGAAAGCCACTGAGGAGTAAATGCTACAGGCACCTGGACTCCAGGGGAGGGAAAACCTGCCAGGCTGGAGATTAGAGGAAGAGTTTCTTGTTTCTGCTTCTGCAAGGAGAGGTTGGTGGGGGGACGGCAGAGTGCAGAAAGGAAAGAAATAAGACCACTAAAGAAAAGCCAGCCGATGGAGGGAAGCTGAGCCCCGGCAGGGGAAAATGACATGTCAGTGTTAGATGGTAACCCAGCCATTCCCAATCAAATTTGTTCCCTATTACTGGGATGTAAAGCCTGCCTTCAACCTCTTTAGGAAATTGGACTCAATTTACACACGGAAGCAAGATCTCAGTAGTCTAGAAACCAAGAAAGCCCTTCAGGACTATTTACAAAAACTAAGGTGGGGAGGGCGGGACTTCCCTGGCAGTCCAGTGGTTAAGACTTCACGCTTCCGGGGGGTGAAGGTTTGATCCTTGGTAAGGGAACTAAGATCCTACACATTGAACTTGGCCAAGGGAGGGAAAAAATGCTATCCTTAAAAAGAAAACCAAGAAGGGTGGGCTTTGGGCTTCCCAGGGCTGGAATTGGGACCCAGCTGAATTGACATCTTGTTTTTTCTTTCCCTTTTCCTCCCAAGTTAAGTATAAAAACAAATACCTTTTTGTCTCACGCTCAGCTTTTTTTTTCCTGAAGGTTAGAGGTCCTCACTTTCCAGGTTTTGATTTAGCCAAGGATTTCAAAAAGCTTTCTGTTCATAGTGTTCAGCTAAATACAAGTAACAAAAGCTTGCCTGCTTACTCTAATTGCTTTAGATAAGACCTTATCTTGCCTGTTGCTCCTCCCCTTAACACTAGCCTCTGTGGTTACCACCTTGACCTCCTTCCAGGATAACTTGATTCTTAATGTCCTGATTGTTTTTTAATAGTCTTTAAGTTTTCTCACTCCCCCGCCCCCCAATCTGGATTAAGAGAGGAGGAGAAAGGAGTTGAAAGGTTGTTGTTGAATCACACAAATACACCGGGATTCTTGGCCCCCGGAGGAGAAGAATTCAACCCGGGGCCAGAGCCGAGGCTTGATCACTCAGAGCTTTTGTGTAATAAAGTT
>NW_011480253.1:8309-10138 GCF_000754665.1 Bison bison bison
AGCAGTAGCAGGAGTTTGAGCAACCATTTGTAACTTAAAAGCTTTCATGTGGCTAGAAACAAATCCAGTTATACAGTTACAGATGCAGGGAGCAAACAGCAAGAACAAAATAATCAGAATCAAAATTAAAAGTCACATTATGTCCATAGTTAAAGTACAAAGTGTTGCACCAGTCCATTTTAGGGTTGGTAGATGTCATCAGATGAATAAGAGGCATTGCATATGATTGTTGTCAAAGGTATTCACAGACTTGGAGAAAGCCCTTTCCTTGAAGTGGGGATGTCCACCACGGGAAGCCTTCCACTGACGAAGAGGGGAGCACTCCGCAGACCCAGCAGTTTATCCTTTAGATCCTCCCGAGCTGCATAGTTTAAAGTTAGGAATTGAGAACAATCGTGATCAGGTGTTTCATTTTCCTTCTCAGGAAGGAAAGTGGCAGGATTTAAATTTCCACAAACTTTAAGCATAGTTACTGGTCCTTCTAACAACAATGACTGATACTTAGGAAGCCTACTGTCTGTCATCCAAATATTAACCTTAAAATTTAAGATTCCACTCACATCATGAGAAGTCAGTACAGTAAGGTTTCGTCCATTAATTATTTTTAAAGCTTCAGGTGCTAATAAAGCCACTGCCCCAATTACTCTTAGGCAGTGGGACCACCCACATGAAACCACATCTAATCCTCTGCTTAGATAAGCAATAGGTTGCTGGTGAGGCCCTTGGGGTTGTGTCAAAACTCCCAATGCCACACATTTTGTTTCAGTGACAAACAAACTCTGACCCTGTGGGCAAGCTCAGAGCTGGAGCTTGCAGGAGAGCAGTCTGAAGAACCTTAAAAGCCTTTTGAGTTTCTGGAGACCAAACCAGTTTGTCAGTTTGGGCCTGCTGAGTTTCAGCTATAAGTTTATATAAAGGCCGGGCCAGAGTCCCATAACCCGGAATCCAAATGGGACAGTAACCTGTGATTCCCCAAAATCCTCTCAATTGTCTTAAAGTCATAGGTAGGAGGTGATTTAGTATAGGTTTAATTCTCTCAGGGACTATGGCCCTAGTCCCTTCTGATATGATTAGGCCCAGATATCTAACCAATTGTTGACAAAGCTGAGCCTTTTGATGCCTTGTAACCACAGTCTGCCAGAAAGTTTAAGAAATCTTCTGAGGCTCGCGAACAAGCTTCCTCTGTCTCAGCACAGAGCAAAATATCATCTACATATTGTAACACCACTGCTTCAGAGCTGTTAAAGTTTTGTAGATCCTGTGACAAACTTTGTACAAATAAGTGAGGACTGTCACGAAATCCCTGGGGCAAAACTGTCCAGGTTAACTGAGAAGCTGGCTGTGTAGGGTCTTCAAAGGCAAATAGAAATTGACTTTCTTCCGCCAAAGGCACTGAAAAGAAGGCATTCTTTAAATCAATTACTGAGAAATATTTGGCCCGTTCAGGAATTTCAGACAATAGAGTATAAGGATTAGGCACCACGGGGTGTAAAGGAACTACAGCCTCATTTATTATTCGTAAATCTTGAACTAGTCTCCATTTACCATTCGATTTCTTTATACCCAAAATAGAAGTGTTGCAAGGACTGTTACAGGGAATTAATAGTCCCTGCTCCTTTAAATTTTCGATGATGGGTTTTAACCCTTCCTTAACTTCAGGTTTCAGTGGATACTGCTTCTTATGTGGAAATACGTGTGGGTCTTTGAGCTTAACAACTACAGGAATAGCATCTTGTGCTCGACCCACAGATTTTCCATCAGCCCATACTCTAGGATTTACATTTTGTTCAACCAAAAGGAGAGAAAGGAAGGGCTCCATATTCATGAAA
>NW_011480253.1:10847-11866 GCF_000754665.1 Bison bison bison
ATTTGGTCCATACGCCTGTTTTAATAGCTTACGGTGGCTATCTGGAGCCGACTGAGTGAGAAATCTATCCTTTAAGATCACTTTTCCCTCTTCACTTTTGGGATCAATCTCAGTGAATCTGTGAAGGCCTTCTCTCAGTCTATCTAGGAATTTACCAGGAGCTTCCTTCTCCTCCGATTCTATGTCTGCCAATTTGCCATAGTTTAAAGGCTTAGAATGTGCCTGCCTAAGTCCTTCAAGAATACATCTAAGAAAATGACTCTGATCCCATCTTCCTTTAGCTGTGTTGTAGTCCCAGTCTGGTTCTATAGTTGGGACCGCCTGATTCCCAGTGGGGAGGGCCGATATCTCATTCTTCCTCTTCCCTACTGATTTATTACCAAGCCATTCATCTCCATAAGCAGCCGCTTTTCCCAAAACTCGAGTCTTTGACTTGGGAGTCAGCATTTGTCCCAAGATATACATCACATCCTTCCAAGTGAAATCATAAAGCAGAGTAACACCTTTAAAATCTCTAATATATTTTTCTGGGTCCTCTAAATAGTCTCGCAGATCCTCCTTGATTCTTTGTATTTCTTGATAAGAGAAAGACTTATTAACACTCACAGACTGATTATTTCTCCTGGTGGTGTTTCATAAAGAGGTAACAGCTTGTGTGGCTGTTCCTCAGTCTCTTTGGCTGCTCTGTGCATATGATCCCAGGGATAGATTGGAGAAACCTGTTTTTCCTCTTCTCTTTATCTCCTGTCCTCCATCTCATCTCTTACTTCGATGGTCTGAGTTTCTACTGAAGCCAGAGTAGTCTGAGGTCATACTGAGACAGGAGTTGTTTGGACCTCCATGTGGGCAGTTTGAATCCCAGTTTGGAGTCCCAGGTACGGGGCAAAGTAAGAGGACAGGAGGGAGCTGAAGGTTTCACGCCCAAATCTATACCTTAGGACATAAGTCTGGCATATTTCACAGAGAGAAAAAGGGCAACACATATGCTACTTCTACCCATTTCCCTTGTTCCTTACAGA
>NW_011480253.1:13347-15921 GCF_000754665.1 Bison bison bison
AAAAAAAGTTTGTCCTTTCTTCCTCCTTGAGAATTCCAGACCCCTCTCTCCTTGGGGACCCCTAGACTCCCTATCAACCTGCCTAGGAACTGACTCTTTCAGAGTATTCTCTAAAGCAAATCATGGTTCATGTTTAAGAAAAAACAATGGTTTAAGAATTGGGAAACCCCAGCCTTAGCTCTACTGTTGACTAGCAGACACTCAAGCTATTTCTAAAATAAATTAGAATTGCATCTTTTTTTTTTTTTTAATAATTGAGGTTTCTTTTAAATATTTATTTAATTTATTAAGGAGTTATTTCACTGCACCGGGTCTTAGTTGCAGCACATAACAACTTCAATCTTCCTTGTGGCATGTGGGATCTAGTTCCATGACCAGGGATCAAACCCACACCCACTGCATTGGGAGCAGAGTCTTAGCCACTGGACCACCAGGGAAGCCCCTGAAATACCTCTTTAATGTCTCTTCCAGGCTAAAGTCTGAATCTCTGGACCCTCATAGTTTCCCACCACATTTATTCTTTGCTTTCCCCCGTACCAAGGAAGAATCCAGTGTATTCATGAATCCTAATTCTAAATCATTAAAAACTGGTTTCTGTCTCTTTTTTTTCCCTTCGAACTTTAGAAAACCTAATTAATTAAAACAGAAGAACTTATAAAACATAATTTATACAGTGGTTTTCTTGCAAGAAGTCTTTAATAGACTTCTTTCAAATTCTGACAAATACACTAGGTGTTTGGTTTAGATATGCAGAACTAAAAATATCTAAAGGAGAGATTTTTAATTACTTAGTTCAATCCGTGAAATTCCTGAGAATTCTATCTGGAAGAAAGAATAAGAAAGAGTATGGGGGACTTCCCTGGTGGTCCAGTGGCTAAGACACTAGTCCCAATGTAGGGGGCCTGGGTTTGATCCCTGGTCAGGAAACTAGATTCCACATGCCACAGTGAAGACCTGAAGAAGCCAAATAAATAAATAAATAAAACTCAGGAGCAAAACAACAATATATATTTTTAACAAATGGAATATGGGCTTTGCAGTCTGAGAGACCTGGCCTTTTTCTTTTTCATGGTAGCATGCAAACAGGATTTACTTCAGAGAGAAAGTACAAAACTCTCAGCATAGACACAGAGGAGGTGAAGTGCCCCAGACTGGGGCTCTGCAGTGCAACTTTAGATAAGTTACTTAACCTCTCTGAGCCTCAATTTTTAAAGAAATTTCCCAGTTTTATTCATACTTTTTAAACTATTTTTTTATTGGAGGAAAATCGCCTTACAATGTTGTAATGGTTTCTGCCATAAAAACATGAACTGCTTCACCAATTTGCATGTCATCCTTGAGCAGGGGCCATGCTAATCTTCTTTGTATCATTCTAATTTAAGTATATGTGCTGCCAAAGTGAGCACTGAGCCTCAATTTCTTCATCTATGAAATGGGAATGATACCTCCCTTGCAGGACTGTTGTGAGGATCACATGCCAGGTATATATTAAGTACTCAAACATGTTCACGTTCTCCTCCATTAAACACCATCTTATTTTTTTACTTTGCTCACCAAGAGCACACGCTTGGGCCTGAAACAACCTAGGTTCAGTGGCCTGATCCCACAATTTTAGCAACTTGGTGATTTGGGACAAGTTGTTAACAATCTCGGAAGCACTGTTTTCTCATCTGGAAAATGGAGTCAGCAACAACAGTGCCCAGCTACAGGAAGCCTTCATGAACTAGTCAGACCCATCAGAATCACATTAAATCACCATGGAGACAGCAGGGATACTGAGAGAGTGCTGATGCTGAGTGGCTGCTGAGCTGCTGACAAGGGGTCAGCCAGGTGGCCAGGAGGAGGCTCCATCCTTCTCTTTCTTGATTTTACCTTTACTTGCCCCGCTTTTCTTTTTTTTAAAAATGTTTTAAATTATTTTATGGCTATGCTGCTGCTGCTGCTGCTAAGTCGCTTCAGTGATGTCCAACTCTGTGCGACCCCGTAGACGGCAGCCCACCAGGTTCCCTCGTCCCTGGGATTCTCCAGGCAAGAACACTGGAGTGGACTGCCATTTCCTTCTCCAATGTATGAAAGTGAAAAGTGAAAGTGAAGCCACTCAGACGTGTCTGACTCTTCGCGACCCCATGGACTGCAGCCCACCAGGGTCCTCCACCCATGGGATTTTCCAGGCAAGAGTACTGGAGTGGGGTGCCATCCCCTTTCAGTTCAGTTCAGTTCAGTCACTCAGTTGTGTCTGACTATTTGCAGCATGAATCGCAGCACACCAGGCCTCCCTGATCATCACCAACTCCCGGAGTTCACTCAAACTCATATCCATCGAGAGGGTGATGACAACCAGCCATCTCATTCTGTTGTCCCCTTTTCCTCCTGCCCCTAATCCCTCCCAGCATCAGTCTTTTCCAATGAGTCAACTCTTCGCATGAGATGGCCAAAGCACTGGAGTTTCAGCTTTAGCATCACTCCTTCCAAAGAACACCCAGGACTGATCTCCTTTAGAATGGACTGGTTGGATCTCCTTGCAGTCCAAGGGACTCTCAAGAGTCTTCTCCAGCAGCACAGTTCAAAAGCATC
>NW_011480254.1:0-2622 GCF_000754665.1 Bison bison bison
TTTTGACAGTGAACATTAGAAACACTAGAAGTCTCTAAAAAGTGAAACTTTACTTACTGCTTTCATCAAATCAAGTAATAACTGAAGTTACTCCTGAAAAATGCGATTAGCCTTAGAACATCATGATTTTAAGATGTTCTTTGTCCTACCAATCACTGAGCAAGCAAGCGGCTTTAGTAAATTTCAGAAAAAACTACTCTGCCTGATTGTATTAAATCACAGTGTGTGTGTGTGTGTGTGTGTGTGTGTGAATAGACTGAACATTTTCACAGATTTAACTCGATGATTGTATTAAATCACAGGGTGTGTGAGTAGACTGAACATTTTCACAGATTTAACCCAAACTATTTTATCCTAGTGATTCAACTAGTCACTTCCAGTTCTGGTAGTACTTAGAAGAACATTACAGATACAAGTTTGAAACTAATAAGCTATGAAAGTACAAATGAGTTTTCAGCTTAACTCAGTATCGAAGAGTCTCCTGATATTCATGTGAATTAATCTCTGAAGCCTGGGAAAGAGGGACAATAGAGATAGATGTGGAGAAACAAGAAACAGGTAGTTTCATCTAAAATGGGCAAATTTATAAGGGTGTACACACATGCACATGCACAGATTTACTTCTCATAAACCATCAGGTCTGTGGATACTATGATGGGGAAAAACCCCATTCGTGGGACCCTGAACCACGACCCTTATTTTTCAAGGCATAAAGCTGTTCTCATTGGACAATCAACTATGTAACAAAAATGGGACAAGCAATATCTCCTAAACACTCTCATCAAACAGGAATCAGGAATATTTCATCTAAAAATTTTAAAAAGCAGGAGAGCCCCAGCATGTGAGCTGTGCACCACCAGGGAAAGAGAAGGCCAAGAAGGCCAAGAAGAACTTGACCCGGATCAAGTAGCCATCACGAAGTCTGACAAGACAAAGAGCTATGGGCATTCACTGGCCTGCTTTTCAGACAGAGGATCTAAGACCTTGGCTTCAGCCTTCCCCAGTGCCCACCCCTCTCTGAGGCTGTAAAGAAGGCATCAAGGAATCCCTAGTGCCCATACACCATCTTCTCAGAAGAGAATCCTTCAAAGGCTTCCCACACTAAGTCACCAAATGAAGGCACTGCCTGCACATATTATAGACATATTATGTTTGCCTCCTATATCAGTCACTGTCCTCAGTCTTTATCTTTTTAATGCTAATGCATTTATATGCCACTGTTTTAGAAAACAGTTTGATTTCCAAAAAAAAATTCAAAAACTGTGAGCCCTTAAAAGTTCCATCAAGTGCTTAAACCAAAGAGGGAATACATCAAGGACAAGACATGAGACCAATGAAACCCATGCAGAGTACCCATGAGCAAAATTTTAATCCTAGATATGCTTTCCCTTGCAACTTGGCTTTCTTCTGGTGATCATTCCCATGGTTGGTCTGAATATGTTAAGTACATCTGTATTCATGTTATTAGCCAAAGCAGAAAATTAGAAATGTAAATCCACTACCGAAAATGCATTCATGATATATTCTAACATCACCACACACTGTACACACAAATTACCTATCCCCAGTCGTATCAGCTGATGTGAACTGGAATTTTAATGCACTTTGAAAAGGTGTAACATGCCACTTATTTGTATATTATTACACTTAGTACTTAACTACATACTTCATACTTTACAAAGTACTTTCACATACATTAGCTCATCCAATTCTCACAACAATCCCATCATGAAAGTGTTCCTTGGACCATTTTATGAGAGACATCTAAGGCTCAAAAGTGGGATGTGAGTTGCCTAAAGTCACATGTCCACCACACTGATGCACCAGAACTGGAAACAAGGTCTGCTGATCCCAGGGCATTGTACCACATCCTTTTAGGGAAGAAGAACAGGAGGTGTCTCATGGAATCCTATATTTTTCATCTTCTAATTTGGCCTTAACAGTTCATGGTCATGTGTGGGTCACAGAAACATGACTGGTTTAGTCTCTCCCTTACTTTTCCCTTTCCATTATAGAATGGCAAAAAGAAACAAAAGGAGATGGCATGCCCTGGTAATGCCATTAAGAATATAAACCTAAAACAGACCAAGATTTTCAATGAAAATCTACCTTGGCATCCCAATTCCAGTTGTACCATTCTAAGTTTTATGTTCCTACTCCTTGGGAAACCTTATCATCTTCCATTCCCCTGAAAAATTTTAACATGATGTGTGTGTGTTTGCTGGGGGAAATTCACAAAACATGAAAGCCTCTACAGGCAAATTCTTTCCCTGCTAATGCCCTGTAAGCAAACTGAGTGGTAACACAAAATCTAAGCTAAGGCCACGGTACTTTTTTCAAGTTAGAAAAAGAAAGGCCCGTGTCTGAATGACAACTATATGTACATAGGTCAAGGGGTATGAATCTGTTTACATATCAGCAGTCAACTGGTGAAACACTTATTACACATTTTAACTGAAAACATTTAATCAGAGATGGCAACTACCTAAGAACCAACTATTTACGTGCCTGATCAAAAAGGAAGAGACTAAACTAATAGCTAATAATAACCTTTAAGACTAGCATTTCAAAAACAACTTAAATTGGTAACTGGCAAAGCCTATTATTAGTTTTTTTCTTCTG
>NW_011480254.1:5233-6604 GCF_000754665.1 Bison bison bison
TGTGTGTGTATAGTTCTATGTCATTTTATCACATGTGTAGAGTCTTATAACCACCACTGCAATCAAGATGCAGAACTGTTCCACTTTCATGAAGATTTCCCTCATGCTATCCCATTTATAGTCACAGTCACCCACTTCTTTTCCCCACCATCCCTAACCACTGGCAACCACTAATTTGTCCTCCATCCCTATAATTTTTTCATTTCTAGAAAGCTATATGAAGGAAACCATATAGTGTGTGATCTTTTGAGACTGGATTTTTGCACTCAGCATAATGCATTTGAGATCCATCCAGGCTGTTTTGTGTATCAGTGGTTTGTTCCATTTTATTACTGAGAAGTATCCCACAGTATGGATGTTTGTTTAACCATTTACCTATCATGGGACATTGTTTGTTTCCAGTTCTGGGCTATTAAAAATAAAGTTTCTATGAATAATCATGGACAGTGTTTTGTGTAAATAGAAGTTTTCAATTCTCTTGGATAAATCCTCAGAATTAAGATCTCTGGGACAAATGGTTATTTCAACTTCAGTTTTATAAGAAACTGCAAAAGTGTTTTCCAGAGAGGCTATACCATTTTACATTCCCGACAGCAATGGATGAGAGTTCTAGACTTTAAAACAGAAATGAATCACTGATGATGATGAATCAGCTGCTATCTCTGAGTAGGTACAGAACATAGTAATAATCAATCCGGGAGAAGGAAAAAAAAACTAGAAAATTGTGCAGGTAACTTAACATAGAGATTCCCATGCTTTAAAAAATACCGTAAAAAAATACCTTACCTTCTTTAAACTGTACCCAGCATGGAAAATAATTGGAGGGAGCAGAATGTTGAAAAAGACCTCTGGATCAAATGTTACCTAAAAGTTAAAAAAAAGCAATTTTTATTTAATACTAATTGGTGCCATATTATTTCCTTAATATTTTAAGCCACTGACTAAAGTTTGAATATTTTCAAAAATGACATAAATGTGAAAAATCACACAGGAGAGAAGCCACAGCTCCCATGAACACTGGTCTGTTCTTCTCCATACAGCACTTCTGCACTCTACTCTTGATGGGCTGTTGACTATGTATTAAGACACAACAATTCAGTGCAAATTTGAGAACCAACAGAAAGCTTCTGGGTCAATGTTCTTAAACAACAAAGGTATACATATGGAATTTAGAAAGATGGTAACAACAACCCTATATGCGAGATAGCAAAAGAGATACAGATGTATAGAACAGTCTTTTGGACTCTGTGGGAGAGGGAGTGAGGGGATGATTTGGGAGAATGGCATTAAAACATGTATAACATCATATAAGAAACGAATCGCCAGTCCAGGTTGGATGCAGGATACAGGAAGCTTGGGGCTGGTGCACTG
>NW_011480254.1:6704-7042 GCF_000754665.1 Bison bison bison
AATTTTAATGAATTTAAGTCTCTTTTGACTGACAGTCATTTGTGATATGTGATGTGGCCTAGACCAAAGTCTCCAGTAGTGTTAATGCCTTCCTAAACATCAATAGAAATTTATCAACTCTTTCAGTTCAGTGGCTCAATTGTGGTCGACTCTGCAACCCCAGGGACTGCAGCACGCCAGGCCTCCCGGTCCATCACCAACTTCCGGAGTTTACTTAAACTCATGTCCATCAGGTCAATGATGCCATCCAACCAACCATCTCATCCTCTGTCTTCCCCTTCTCCTCCAGCCTTCCATCTTTCCCAGCATCAGGGTCTTTTCCAATGAGTCAGTTCTTC
>NW_011480254.1:9815-11048 GCF_000754665.1 Bison bison bison
TACAAGCGCAGTGCACCACTGGTGGCCCACATCAGTCTGACAAAGCTAAAAGGCTCAAGTTCAAATCTGGTTCCTTCTCTTCATCACAGTCCAAAAGTTTCCTAGCCAAACTGAGAACCAGGAATGTTATTGATGTTCTAGGAATTTGAAAATATTTCTCTTCACAAGGTCAAGACAGAATTGGAAAATCAAATACCACATCAGTTGTTTTTAATTAAATAAAGCAGTAAGAATTTTGCATTAAAAAAGAAAGATCATGTCAGGACCATAACAGCTCACCTTCCTCAGCATGTCGTTCTGCTCTACACTGTTGACCTTGCCGGGGCTGATTTCTCCTTTCAGGGTGTATTCAAAGAACTTCCCACTGACATTCACTAATAAGGTGCTGAAGGCCCTGTCTTCCTGAGTGCAGCTGAGTGACTTGTCATGACCACTGGTGGCAGTGGTGCCATACCTCAGGATCACCCCGACGATGAGTCCTGAAACAGAGTGGAAGAAAACATCAGGCCTGTGGAAGGACAGAGAGATTATTTTTTGGAGGCCAAGGAGAGGGTATGTATTTTAGGAACAACTCTACAGTCCTTCAGAAGGGTTAGGCATCCATCTATTCTGGTTTGGGTCCCTCAGCCACCAGGAGGACAAGGTAGGCCAGTACCTTTTAGGGTTATGATGGCACTCTTAGTATTCGGAACCACTAATAGTGTCTTACATCCCAGGATTTTGTGGGAGGAAGATGGGTGATAAGAGGCAAAGTTGTTTGCTGCCCAGCAGAACCACTGAGCTCTTTGATTTCTACCAGCAGCATCCCTCAGGCCATCCACAAGCAAGGACAAGGCCTCGAGAATTTCTGGTTGCTACAAAAGCAACTTATTTTGCCACACACCAGAGGAAGGGAAGAAAAGAAAAGAAAGGCTTTTGCTTAGGTCATTTCAAGTATTGGATATCATGGAGAAAATAATTATATCCCTTAGGGAGCCAAACACCACAGTGTAAATTTTCACAGTCATGATTCAGGAACTGGAGAGCTGGCTTCTTGAGGCTGCAGCATTGACACAGCTAGCATAATTAGCTGCAAGTCTTTCCATCACATTTTGTTCTTAGTAGGGTTTTCCCTTTATGAGGAAAAAAACAGCAAAACTGTGTGTAAGCATTTAATCCCATGAGTTATAAAGAAATGTTGCTCCCCTGGTCCTGGATATGAGTCACATATGCCCAAGTAAAAATGAGTGAAAT
>NW_011480254.1:11148-12347 GCF_000754665.1 Bison bison bison
GCTTCCCTGGTGGTAAAGAGTGCTTCAGATGGTAAAGAGTCTGCCTGTAGTGTGCAAGACCCGGGTTTGATCCCTGGGTCAGGAAGATCCTCTGGACAAGGAAATGGCAACCCACTTCAGTATTCTTGCCCGGAAAATCCCATGGACAGAGGAGCCCAGTGGATTACACTTCATGGGATCACAAAGAGTCTGACACAGCTGAGCAACTTCAATTCACTTCATTTCATGTATAATGTTCTACAATGTCTCTTATCATCAAGATATATAAGAACTCACAAGACATTGTTGAAGAACAAATAATATATAAAATCCAGAAAGATATAGTTCTTTAAGTCACACACTGTGCTCTATTGTTTTATTATTGATGTTATTATTAATATTAAAGACTTGTTCTAACATAATTGAACTTTGTGAAAAAATAAAGTTGTAAACTTTTACTCCAAATTTAAAATGAGGTTCTTAAAAATCTCAGCTTGAGACCTTGGTCTCTACCATCCAGAAGGTACACACGTGGTGTACATTTGGCAGCCAAATAGACTGGAATCCTGGGCAATCTTTTTGTCTGGCTTGGCTGTGCCAACTCTCAGGAAAATTTGTCATAAGAGCTGTCCATAAGGGGCCTTTTTCATCTTTACTTTCATTGTGTCCACCTGTACAACCAAGGTCCTTTATTTTTTAAACTATTTTGGGGAGTAAACCTTCTAGATTTTGTGAAGGTTGCATCCTATGTACTCTCTTGTGCAGGAGGCTCTTGCATGTTTTTGGTGTGAGTCACTATTAAGGTATATCTCATCAATGGCCAGAGGATGGATTCTTTAAACTGGTGAAACTTCTAAATTGGCAAATTTTTAGCTTTCATTATAAACAGCTATTTTATTGGTACCTATGAAAAACAAATTAGATCATGGATAAAAAAAAAACATTAGATTGTTAATTAGGTTGATTGATTAATAGGAAAATAAGAACATAAGAAAAACTATACAGATTTCTTTATAACAAGGTGAAAATTTTAAAGGGACTCATCCCAAAAGGATAAAAATCCTTAGATGGTTATCAAGAAATAAGATAAAGAAAATAGATATTAATGGGATCAAAACAAAATGTTTTGATACAACACTACTATGGAGCCCTATATTGAGGTCACAGGACAAAAATCTCTAGAATTGACCAAGCCCCATAGCAACTGTTGCCATGAGCCC
>NW_011480254.1:14941-16036 GCF_000754665.1 Bison bison bison
TCATACCTAGAAGTGTTATTAGATGATGAATACTGTTTTTACATACTTATAAAATCTTACCCTCCCTACCTGGGCCCAAGGTGCCTATGTTAAACATGTTATGGTGACAATAAAGATGATGATGCTGCCCCCTTGTGTTAAAACATGACAACAACAGTCTGCTAATTCAAGATAGAGTTTGAGTAACTCCTTAAAACATCTACATTCATATTTATTACCACTGTACTCCATAGCACTAAAGGACAGTCACTGCTACATTAAGTTCACATGTGACATCTTCCACTTCAAGAAATAATAAGATATTAGGAGTATTAGGAGTGTAGAGGGATAGCTTAGAAAGAACATAATAAAGACTTAGAAAAAACATGAATGGCATATTTCCATCTTCTAGACATGGAAGACATCCCCCGACAGGAAACTATAAAGAGATCATAACTACAAGGAATTAGGATTTGACACTAGATATTTTTCAAAGCTTAGAAAGTTCAATATTACCCCAAAAAATGATGGAAAGCAATGGAAGCATTAATGACTTTACTGGATCAACATCATAATGTTCAAGATTACAAACAGCAATAATCTATGAGTGTGGGCCAGAAAAACAGCACATGTCAGCTGATGAAAAGAGACTCACTGATTTCACAGGTATATGACTAATGCTAGGAAAAAAATTAGTTCTGAACTTTTATAGAAAGCAAATATAGATGAAATTCCTTTGACATCTGAGGTGGTTTAAAGCAGCCTGATGAACTACAGAGGTGCAAAAATTCAAAACTTTTTCAGTAGAAAAAAAATTCAAAACTATTTCAAACTTTTGAGTATGAAAAAAATTCCTGTATTTATTAATTGTGCTGATAGTGTACAACTGCCAGATTTTCTAATGTTTAAAAGAAACACCTAACCAAAAAAAGAACCCTATATACAGTTTATGAATGTACCCCATTGATGGTATGAGGAAGGAACTTAATTATGGACAAAGTATGGTTCAAAAATTCTATAAGGCCATAAAAGAAACTAGCCTCCATTCTGTGACTGAGTTTGTCAGGAAGACAGTTGAACAAATTGACACTCAGCTGTAATTCTAGACAACTATCC
>NW_011480254.1:16136-16669 GCF_000754665.1 Bison bison bison
ACTGATATATTCATTTCAAGGAGAATTCATTTAAAATATTTTTATTACTAGTTTTGAGTATGTAGTGAAATAACTTTTTAAAGACAATTTTATTGATGTACAATTTAAATAACATAACATTCCCCATTTTAAGTGTACAATTCAATGATTTTATTAAATTCAGAGTTGTACATTTGGAGCATTTCCTTTGGCAGTCACTCTGTTTCCCACTCCCACCCCCATGCAACTACTGATTTATCTTCTGTCTCTATAGATTTGACTTTTCTGGACATTTCATAGAAAAGAAATCATACAATATATAATCTTTTGTATCTGGCTTCTTTTTCTCAGCATAATCTTTTCAGGGCTCACCCATGTGGAAGGAAGATATTAATACTTCATTACTTTTTTATTGTTGAATAGTATTCCACTGTATGGATATAACATATCTTGTTTATTCACCAGTTGATGAGCATTTGTATCAGTTCCATTTTTCTGCTATTATGAGTAATGCTGCTATCAACTTTTGCATACAAGTCTGGATAGACATATGC
>NW_011480255.1:0-832 GCF_000754665.1 Bison bison bison
GGGGATGTTGTGTGGATTTTATGACCCCAATTAGAGAGTTATAACACAGACTCAAAGGGTAGTGGAACAAGGCCATGCCTTCTGCAGCAGATAACTACTTGATGTTTGAAAAGAAGACCTATATATGCTACTAGACTCTAGTAGGGGATTCCCCAGTGGCTCAACTGGTAAAGAATCTGCCTGTGATGTGGGAGACCTGAGTTCAATCCTTGGGTCAGTAAGATCCACTGGAGAAAGGAATGGCTACCCACTCCAGTATTTTTGCCTTGAGAGTCCCATTGGCGGGGGAGCCTGGAGGGCTACAGTCCCTGGTGTTGCAAAGAGTTGTACATGACTGAGCAACTAACACTAGACCCTAAGTAGAGACTAAACACATGACTAAGGGACATCAGTGACTACTACTAGAGCTGACCATCATGAACTGGTTATTATCAGATCCACTATGTCAATAGCAATCCATAATACAATAGACTGGTCCTAAAGTCTCAAGTAAGTTGCACAAACAGAAGGCCTAGATCTCATGTCACTTACCTCTGTTGCTTTGATGCCTCTCCCTCTCCTAGTGTACCATATGATCAACTGTAAAAAGAGAGAGGTCCTTGTTCATATATAGTAGGTTCAATATGCTGTTGTAAATGTTTCTACCAGCCATATATATAGATGTCCCTAAAAGACAGAAATAAGTGAAAATTTTCCCACTTGGAAAAGTTTTACATAGTACACCTGGTTATCAATTTGCTGTATATAATAAATTATTTAGAAAAAATGACCACAATTCCTTAACCTGTTCTTTCTAATTTTTCAACTCCTCCCATTAAGAGGTAGAGTCTAT
>NW_011480255.1:4044-6316 GCF_000754665.1 Bison bison bison
TGAACATGGAACAACTCTTATCTAGCCAGTTATGAATTCTCATAAAAGTAAACTAGCAAACAAAGAAAGAAGTTGATTTTATGGTATGAATTGACCCTATTACTAAAAGGTTGTTGCTGACACACGAAAAGATGCAGGGATTCTTGGCCTCTGGAGGAGAAGAATTCAATCTGGGGCCAGAGATGAGGCTTAATTGCTCAGAGCTTCGTGTAATAAATTTTTATTAAAGTATACAGGAGACAGAGAAAGCTTCTGACATAGGTATCAGAAAGAGGCAGAAAGAGCACCCCCTTGCTCGTGTTAGCAATGGAGTTACATACTCTCTAATTAGTTATTACAGTGAATCAAAAGAATGTCTGGAGGTTGTAAAAACCTCACTAGACCTACTCCTATAATTTACATTTTAAGATAACAGGATTAGCCAGGTTTTTCTCAGAGACTGTCCCCAACCAGGATACATTATTGTTATATAATCCTAAGGAATGTAGAGGGAAAAAAAAGTTTGTCCTTTCTTCCTCTTGAGAATTCCAGACCCCTCTCTCCTTGGGAACCCCTAGATTTCTTATCAACCTGCCTAGGAAATGACTGTCTAATTACTATGAAAGCTTAAAGTTACTCCTATATAATTGAAATAAGGAGACATTTCTAGAACTCATGGAATTTTACTAGCATGTCTTTTTGGGTTTCCACACCTCATAATGATGATTGATAGATTATTATAATTACTGTACCCAGGCAAGGGCAAGTCAACTAAGGACTCAGACCTCTTAAGGTTGAAAGTTTAGATAATCCCACCAGACAAACAATCTATACCAACAAAAATACTGGTTGTTAGTGAGGGAAAAGTAAACTGCAGGTGGAGGTGTGAGACAGTAAATATCAATACAGACTTGGGACCAGTTGAAATGGTAGGAATAGTAGTAGCATGTCCCATTAATCTTCCCTATGTATTGTCATTTTTAGAGAAAGAAGTTGATCTCAGCTTAATGGAAAAATACTTAATGGAGAAAATGAGAAACAGTGAATGCAAAGGGTGGACTCTATAGGACACATCTTGAATACTACTTTACAGCATCTCACCCTCAGGTTTGATTTCAGCCATATAATGAAAAAAAGTTGTCTTCAAGCTTTAATCCCACTTCATGCTGACAGTACCTCCTCTCAGTAAAATCATCCTCAACTAAATTAGGGCCAGGAGTCAATGGAAAGACAACACCTGTTAAATCGGTGGTCATTTTGAGGTGCACCCTATATATCTCCTCAAAATGGTCTATCTAGAGTGATATCAACTATCTACAGCAGTAGCTAACTTAATCACACATAATTGGATTTTTCTCCTTCCCTGTTTTTCTCTCTCTAGTTCCTTATTCCCATTGTCTAAGATCAATTCCCAAATAAACTGTCTGAATTAAAAAGATTTTGAATCAGCCTCAGCTTTGAAGATAATCCAGGAGAAGACATATGTATTTCACTCTTGCTGTATTTTTCCCTTCCTTTGTGTTTCTCATCTCAGGGGAGGGTTGAAACTGCCCTCGATGTTAAATGCTGAATTTGTTTTCAGAAGATATAATATTCTTACTTTTTGTTTTCCAGGAGCCTAAGTAACCTGAGGTCAATACACTTGGAAACAAAGAATAAAATGTATAAATTTGAGGAGAGAGAAGCATAAGCAATGAAAGAGAATAATTCCCCAAGACCAGAAAAGGATTATGGCTTGGAGTTCCACAAACAGCAGAGGACCTATGCCCTAAATTGGATGCCTTAGAAAGATGCCATGATCTTCTGAGAGTGTGGTTGTGATATAGCAATCCAGGGAAGCTGGACCATAGACAGGACAGCTTCCAAACTTGACAAATATCATGCCAAACCTTGACACAAGTGCAATGGGTCTTTAAGGTATCATGTAGATTCAGATAATGAACAAGTCAATAACATTGATGTTGCAGCAAAGACAAGATTTCTAGAAACCATACATAACCTCCAGATTTCTGTGAGATTCTAAAGAGGGGAATACACACACACCCACACACACACACACACAGGTGTATTCATGCAGCATACAGTGACTGAGATTGAAATACCAGTTGATTACTATGGGGCCTCAAAATTAACTTTAATTTGATTTTTTAAAGTAAGTAATATGATATTTATGGCATGTCCAAGACTGTATTTTCAACTTCACACCACTATATACCTCTCCTAGATCAATGCAGGGCTTAGGTTTTTTTTTAATATATGCTGGTTCTGCAAGCATGTGAACCTGCTTCTGTAC
>NW_011480255.1:9500-10383 GCF_000754665.1 Bison bison bison
AATAACAATATATTCAGTTTTCTATGCTTATGCGTATTTATATACTTATATATGTTTATGTATAAATAAACGAGTAATAACAATGATGCAGAAAATGGGAAGGCAGAATTAGGGATATTTTTTAAGTGATGAAAGTATAACTGATATGTTAAGAAAAGAAATTAAATGGAGTTACACAAAATTTTCAATTAAAACTCACAAAAAGCAGAGAAAGCATGAAAAATAAAAACAAAGAACAAAGGGAACAAACAGAAAACAATATTAAACATGGTAAATATTGATAAAGATATAGGAATAATCATTTTAATGTTAAAGGTCTAACAATAATTAAAAGACAGACTGTGAGAGTGGGCCCCAAAGAAGACCCAGATATATGCATCTAAAAACAGAGCATCAAAATATGCAAGAAAAAAGATGATAAAACTGCAAAGAGAAATAGAAAAATTCACTGTTGTAGTTAAAGACTTCAACTGTCCTCTAACAGAAATGAACTGATCCAGAAAGCTGAAAATCAGTAGGGACATAGTTGAATTGCACAGTACCATCAATCAACTGAATAAAATTATCATCTATATACTATTACACAGAACAACAGCAGAATAAACATTCATCTCAAACTCACATGGGATAATTGCTAGAGGAACTTTTCTAGGTGATAAACAGTAGAGGAGAAAACAAGAGGAAGGGAAGAAAAAACGCCTGTAAAGACAAATTAAGAAAATGACAGAGGCGGTCCTAAGATGGTGGAGGAATAGTACAGGGAGGCCACTTTATCCCCCACAAATTCATCAAAAGAACATTTAAACGCTGAGTAAATTCCACAAAACAACTTCCGAATGCTGGCAGAGGACATCAGGCACCCAGAAAAGCAGCCCATTGTCTT
>NW_011480255.1:10483-11066 GCF_000754665.1 Bison bison bison
CTGCATTGCTTAGAGTAAGGATTGTGGCTGAATGCCCCCAAGGATAATCAGAGCGAACTAATTTGGGCTAGCAAACCAGACTGTGGGATAACTACCATGCGAAAAGCCCTAAGACACCGCCAGGCCCGTGCACAGAACAAAGGGTGGAACAGAACTAGCCGGCTGCAGACCATCCCCCTCTGATGACAGGCAGCCACAGCCTGAAGGGGTCAATCGCAGCCCCAGAGAGACATTATCTACCAAACTACAAGCAGGCTTCTTTGCTTACTAAGACTTCTTGGGGTTCTGGACAGTCATCCACCTGAGAAGGTGTGCCGGTTGTACACCCAGAAAACCAAGTGGCAGGGACGGGAGAGGCAATAAGTCGCAGTGACCTCGCTTGCCAAACACCTCATCACCTGAGCTGCTTGGAGCTGGGAAGGGCACCAAACACAGGCCCAACAGAGTCTGAGCCTCTGAGGACTACCCGAGTGCCTGAACCTGAGCGGCTTAGACCTGGGAGGTGCCTGCAGCCCAGGGCTGGCCTGGGATGGTTCCTGGTGGAGCAACCTAGAGCCTGAGCTGTGTGGGCAGGGAGGGTGCA
>NW_011480255.1:14415-15453 GCF_000754665.1 Bison bison bison
GTAAATGGGTTGAATGCCCCAACCAAAAGATAAAGACTGGCTGAATGGATACAAAAACAAGACCACTATATATGTTGTCTACAAGAGACCCACCTCAAAACAGGGGACACATACAGACTGAAAGTGAAGGACTGGAAAAAGATATTCCATGCAAATAGAGATCAAAAGAAAGCAGGAGCAGCAATACTCATATCAGATAAAATAGACTTTAAAACAAAGGCTGTAAAAAGAGACAAAGAAGGACACTACATAATGATCAAAGGATCAATCCAAGAAGAAGATATAACAATTATAAATATATATGCACCCAACATAAGAACACCACAATATGTAAGACAAATGCTAACAAGTATAAAAGGGGAAATTAACAATAACACAATCATAGTGGGAGATTTAATACCCCACTCACAGCTATGGATAGATCAACTAAACAGAAAATTAACGAAGAAACACACACTTTAAATGATAGAATAGACCAGTTAGACCTAACTGATATCTATAGGACATTTCATCCCAAGCCAATGAATTTCACCTTTTTCTCAAGTGCACATGGAACCTTATCCAGGATAGATCACATCCTGGGCCATAAATGTAGCCTTGGTAAATTCAAAAAAATTGAAATCATTCCAAGCAACTTTTCTGACCACAGTGCATTAAGATTAGATCTCAAATACAAGAGAAAAAATATTGAAAATTCCAACATATGGAGGCTGAACAACACACTGCTGAATAACCAACAAATCACAGAAGAAATCAAAAAGGAAATCAAAATATGCATAGAAATGAATGAAAATGAAAACAAAACAATCCAAAACCTATGGGACACTGTAAAAGCAGTGCTAAGGGGAAAGTTCATAGCAATACAGGCACACCTCAAGAAACAAGAAAAAAGTCAAATAAATAACCTAACTCTACACCTAAAGCAACTAGAAAAGGAAGAAATGAAGAACCCCAAGGTTAGTAGAAGGAAAGAAATCTTAAAAATTAGGGCAGAAATAAATGCAAAAGAAACAAAGGAGACCATAGCAAAAATTAACA
>NW_011480255.1:15553-15761 GCF_000754665.1 Bison bison bison
GCAAGGATTCTTCAATACCCGCAAATCAATCAATGTAATACACCACTTTAACAAATTGAAAAATAAAAGCCATATGATTATCGCAATAGATGCAGAGAAAGCCTTTGATAAAATTCAACATCTATTTATGATAAAAACTCTCCAGAAATCAGGAATAGAAGGAACGTACCTCAACATAATAAAAGCTATATATGACAAACCCACAGCA
>NW_011480256.1:0-893 GCF_000754665.1 Bison bison bison
AACACCTGTCCCCCAGTGGCTCAGCAGTAAAGAATTTGCCTGCAATGCAGGAGATGCAGGAGACATGGGTTCAACCACTGGGTTGGAAAGATCACCTGGAGAGGAGAACAACTACTTACTCCACTATTCTTGCCTGGAGAATTTCATGGGCAGAGGAACCTGGCAGGCTGTGGTCCATGGGGTCGCAAAGAGTTGGACACTACTAAAGCGACTGAGCATACACACACACATGCACGCACGCACTTCTAACTGTGTACTACCTAGTAGCAAAAAGGTTATGAATTCACTTTGTTACAGGTAAAATGAACTCTTACTATATGTAAAGCTAGTGGTGGTAGCAAAGGATAGTTGAAGCTAACATAGTCTCTAATATCAAGAAACTTAATTTCTAATTAGAGAAACAAGATAGAACTACATATACGTGGTAGAATATACAACTGGAGCCTAATGAACGGTCCAGATAATAAGTACTAGGAGAGCATGGAGGAGAGGAGGGTCAGAAAAATGGGTTAGTGACATCTCATGGTGGTGGTAGATTAAGCTAGGATTTAATGAATGGGTAGGTTTGAAAGAGTAGCTAGGATTTAATGAATGGGTAGGTTTGAAAGAGTAGAGGGACGTTTGGACTCAATACTGTGCTCCATATTTGTATATTCAACTATTCATTAGTCATCTACCTTAGCTATGTAAAGTGAAAGTGCAGTCGCTCAGTAGTGTCCGACTCTTTGCGACCCCATGGACTGTACCTACCACACTTCTCCATCCATGGGATTTTCCAGGCAAGAGTACTGGAGTGGGTTGCCATTTCCTTCTCCAGAGGATCTTCCCGTCCGAGGGATCAAACCCGGGTCTCCTGCATTGTAGGTGATGCTTTACCATCTGAGCCACAAGGT
>NW_011480256.1:4189-5940 GCF_000754665.1 Bison bison bison
TTTCCTGCATTGGAGAAGGAAATGGCAACCCACTCCAGTGTTCTTGCCTGGAGAATCCAAGGGACGGGGGAGCCTGGTGGGCTGCCGTCTATGGGGTTGCACAGAGTCAGACACGACTGAAGCGAGTTAGCAGCAGCAGCAGCAGCAGTACATTCACTGGCTCATCTGACTTTCTCACCTTTATCAAGAAAAATTAAGTCACTTGGCTCAACACTACTCTGTGGTAGCCAAATCATGTGTGTGCTCAGAGCTCTCTATATTCTGACATTAACTCTGCCCCTAAGAATGAAACAGAAAGGGAATATCAAGCTTATAAGATCTGGACTCAAAATGTCAAACCCACTTTCTGATGCTGGTTTCTCTATTAAAGTTAACCAAACAGAAAACTTGTCTACATTTTTTCTTCTTTCTATCCAAACTCTTTGGACTGAGTTTCATATCCTGGCTTGGGCTATCTCTGAAGTATAGGAATTAGTATTTACATGTAAGAATTTAGGAAGAGGAAAACATTTCAATGAATATATCGAGAACTTGAGTCAGGGAGTAGCCAATTTTCCAACAGAAGCAAGGAAAAGTGTCATTTTGGGGTTCTAAGCATGAAGAGAAATTCTAAGAAAAATATACTGCCCATTAGCTATTCAGCCAAGTGAAAGAGGTCTTACTGAACTCAAGGAAGAGATCGGAACTGACATTCAGTAAGGGTCTATTTTGTGCTAAGAAAAAGTTTTATATATATTTCACATTTAAAGATATAATCATCACAATGACTCAGAGAGGTAGCCATTATTAACTTTATTTTACACATGAGAGAACATGGTCAAGCTAAGTACTGTGGCATTGTCAATTTTTAAAAATGGAGCTACAATTTGATCACATATCTATTTGACTCTGAAGTCTGTTCCTGCCTAGCCTGAATAAGCCAAACCTTCAAGTACCTGCACTTCAACAACTATTCAGTATTTGAATATTGTCCTTAAATTCAAGTAATTTTTTTGCATAGAAAGACCAACCTCTCTATATTTGTCTGTTGAAAGTCAAAATCATTTTTCAAGGTTTACTTCAAATTGTCTCATTTCAAAGTTTTGGTCTAACCAATTAGTGTGGTAATTACAGTTTTATTTTACTCATTACTAAATAGTCATTATTAAATGCCTTACAGTATTTCTCTGTTTTGTCTCTTTCTTCTATTACCAGATAGTCATAGAATGAAGGCTTAAGAATGTTTCTCAGATATCACACAGAAAAGGAGTAATTTTAAAAAGACTTTCAATAATTAAAGGTTGAATTTTTATAAGAAAATATGGTTAACTCTGAATCAATCCAAAATATGGATTTTATGTGAATTCCTCACTCTCTAAGCATCATGTTAACTGATATATATGACAAGTTCTGCAACTCCTCTCTCACCTCTCAATACTATATCATGGACTTTTTCCATGTCAGAATATATGGATCTGCTCCATTTTGTTTAATTTTGTTGTTGTTCAGTGGCCAAGTCATGTCCAACTGTTTGCAACCCCATGGACTGTAGTGCATCAGGTTCCCCTGTCCTTCACTATCTCCTGGAGTTTACTCAAATTCATACCCATTGAGTTAGCAATGCTATCTAACCATTTCATCCTCTGCCACCAATACTTGCAAGGAATTCCATTATCTGATGATATCATAATTTATTAACCAGACTTTCATGTTTAGCTTGTTTTGAAGTATTTACGATTACAATCAAGGTTCAATCACTATCCTTGTACACA
>NW_011480256.1:6655-11081 GCF_000754665.1 Bison bison bison
CATCAGAGTCTTTTCCAATGAGTCAACTCTTCGCATGCTTGTTGCTTATGCATGTTCAATTTTTATGTCATCAAATCTGCCCAGTTTTGTCCTTTATAGGTTCTGGGTCTCATGCTTCACTGAGGAAGGCCTTCTATATAACAAGATTATTTTTACACATTTTTCCCTTTAACCCCACCCTCCCTTCATTAATGACTGAATTATGCTAGCAACTGAGGCTCTGACTCCATCAAGAGAGATCTACTCACCAAGAGCCATTGCTGCTTATTTCTCTTTCTCAGTCCACTTATACTATACATTTTTTTAATTACCAAAAAATTTCTCATTATGATTCAAACAATACAGATGTTCAAAAAGACAAAATGAATTAATAGGTCCTTCTCTGCCTCCTCCAATCCCATTACAAGGCAACTGATATTCATCATAGAGTGAGTAGCTATCTTTCCTTACATTTCTGTAGGCCCATAAACTATATAGACACATATGAAAAGACTTTCCTCTTATTTTTATGTAAATGAGATATTTTATAAATTACATTTGTTTATTTTACTTAATGATATAAGATGGGAATGTATGAGAGTGATGTGTGTGCGTGTGTGTGCTAAGTCACTTCAGTCTTTGCGACTCCCTGGACCACAGCCTGCTAAGCTCCTCTGTCCGCGGTATTCTCCAGGCAAGAATACTGGAGTGGGTCGCCATGCCCTCCTCCAGGGGATTTTCTCCACCCAGGGATTGAACCTAGGTCTCCTATGTCTCTTGAATTGCAGACAGATTCTTTACCACTAGCGCCACCTGGGGAGCCCATGAGAGTAATATACTTTATGAATTCGGGCATGTCCTCAAACATCTCTCTCGCTACAAATCAAACAGGTGACTGATATCCTGATTGAGTTATAATAAGATGCTTGGATTGAAGTCTTTTTACCTTGGAAATTTCTAGATGCTATTACATTATATTCTAGCTTCTATGATAGAGATGAGAAAACCAATACTGTCTTAATTTTTTCCTGTGTAGATAAGAAAAAAACCCCAATATCTCTAGATAAGAGACAGCCAATACCTGTCTTAATTTTTTTCTTTGCTATTTCTGCCAGGAAACCTGCAAGTTTTTCTCATTATTTTCGGAGTTCAGGAAATTTATCAATGTATGTACGTTTAAGCGTAAAACAAAGAACTTTTTTTTTCTATATACATCTTTTTGTGGAGTCAACTTTTAGCTTTTAAATTCTTTAAATAATTTTAGCTAGTTATGAATGACTACTTTCATGTGATATATGTATTTTTTCTTTTTCTGTTCCCATGAGTTGCATGTTTCTTCCAAAATTTCCTTAAATTCATTTAATGCCTTAATATTTCTTTTGTGATGTTTTTAACTACACCCTTAGGTTTTTTTATGAAGTAATCTCAGTTTTGTTTATTTTTGAATAATTTTAAATGTTTCAACTTCATTTTTGATACAAAAATTATTTATTAAAATATTTTATGCTTACAAGATTCTATTTTTTAATATTTTTATTGTCAATTTCTAAACTTTATAAATTTCATCTGGGAATGTTACTTGTCAGTTCTCTACTTGGGAGTTGATCAAGGTTTTTCCTGTGGTGAAGTACACAGTCAGTTTTTGTAAAGGGCCCAGGGCATAAGTTATGAATGTACATTCTTTTCCATTGGAGTATACAATTCTATGTATTTGTCAAAATATTAGGTCAAGTTTCTTAATTATGTTATTCAAGTATATTGTATTATTTTTACTACCTGTTTTTAAAATTCTGATAGCTGTATTCCACAACTGTCTTCATAGTTTTACCAAATGCTTCATGTATCATTCAAATAGTTAATATAATAAACATTTATTCAATAAATGAATACATGTAGGTTTATTTCAAGCTTTTGGCCTTAAATACCACTTTATTTGATACAGGCATCTCTCTGCTCACTATTTATTGAAAGCTTTCTTGCACCTCTTTTTCCATTCCTTTACTTTAAAACATTGTCACCATTTTGTTTAATGTTTCTCTCTTATATGTGCATCTAGTTAAAATGTTACAAATCTGTGTGTTTTATTCTGGGAATAAGAGATGTCAGCTCACTTTTATTATTGTGAAAAACCCAATGTTTTAATCAGTGTAATAATTAGTGTTCATTATATTTGTGGTTGGCAGAATAATGGCCCCTCCAAAGATGTCTATGTCCTAATCCCCACAACCTGTAAATATATTTGGATTCATGGCAAAGGGGAATTAATATTGCAGATGGAATTAAGGTTGCTAATCAACTCATCTTAAAATAGGGAGACCATCCTGGATTACCTAAGTGTATCTAAGGTAATTTCAAGGCCCTTAAAAATAGAAATGAGGCAGAAAAGGAGATAAAAGGAGATAGAACATTGGAGAAAGGATCAAAGAGATGTAATTTTGTGGCTTTTAAAGGTAGAGGAAGGGGCCATGAGCCAAGGAATGTGGACAGCCTCCAGAAGCTGGAAAAGGCAAAGAATCAGATTATCTTCTAGAAGCTTTAAAGAGAAACATGGCATTGCCGATACCCTGATGCTAGCCCAGTGAGACTTATTTAAAACTTCTGACTTTCAGAACTGTAAGATAACATATTTTTGTTGTTTAAACCCAGTAAGTTTGTGGTGATTTATTGCAGCAGCAAGAGAAAACTAATACAATATCGTAAAATGTAGATAACGGTATGTTTCCAAATAACTGGGGGCAGAGGGAAGGGGCTGATGGGATAATGAGAAAATGTCAATTCAAGAATTAAATAAGGATATTAATATTCATCTTTGTTATTTATTCTTTCCATTTCCTTATTTATTTTTTAATTAAAAATTTATTGGAAGATAATTGCTTTACAATATTGTGCTGGTTTCTGCCATACATCAAAATGATCTGCCAGAGGTGTACATATGTCTTCACCATCTTGAACCTCCCTCCTGTTTCCCACCCCGTCTCACCCCTCTAGGTTGTCACAGAGCACTGGGTTGAGCTCTCTGTGTCACACAGCAAATTTAATATGGCTTTTCCTCCCTTATCTGCTGCTTCACAGCAATTTGTAACTTTACTGCTATCTTTATTTTACAGTATATCTCAATCCAAATAAACAAAAGCTTTCAGTTATAGTGGCCCATTCCTCAAACACTAATACTAATGGGAGGTTTACTATCTTTTTAATGTATAACCAACACATAACATGAGGGTTAGCCCAAGGACAGAGTAACAGGAAATTGGTGAAATTTAGCCTTATTTTACTTTCACGTCCCCATTTTACTGTCCCTTTCCTTTTATCCCCAACCAAGGACAGACTGTCCCAGGCTCTCCACCAAAGCCATCCCAGACATGACCTTCCTGGTGACTCTCTTATATCTGGACCCAATTATTCTCTCTCCCCTTAAGAGTTACCTGTTTTGTGTCCTGCATCTCCAGGGACTTGCTCTATGCTCGATAACACTTTGGCATGCAAACCAATGAAAGATTTCATCCTGCTAATGAAGCCTGGATTTAGAAAAGACAGAGGAACCAGAGATCAAATTGCCAACATCCGTTGGGTCATCAAAAGAGCAAGAGAGTTCCAGAAAAACATTTATTTCTGCTTTACTGACTATGTCAAAGCCTTTGGCTGTATGGATCAAAACAAACTGTGGAAAATTCTTCAAGAGATGGGAATACCAGACGTGACCTGCCTCCTGAGAAATCTGTATGCAGGTCAAGAAGCAACAGTTAGAACTGGACATGGAACAACAGACTGGTTCCAAATCGGGAAAGGAGTAGGTGAAGGCTGTATATTGTCACCCTGCTTATTTAACTTATATGCAGAGTACATCATGAGAAATGCGGGACTGGGCCTCTCCTTTGGGGTTAGCCTGCCTTCATGCCTCGAGGATGTACTTTCCTTTGCTTGCTGAATAAAATTCTGAACTTTGTAACAGAGCTGTAACACTGGTCTGCTGTTTCAAATCTTTGCTGTGGCGAGACAGAACCAAGAAAATTTCACACTCCTCCAACATATCTGGTGCCATTTCTTGGATTTAACTTGGCTGAAACAACCTTAGCTCAGACCCCACAAGGTGGAGGCCAAGCCCAGCAGAAGCCCAACAAGGCGAAAGCTCTCTCTGTGGAAGCTGAATGTGAAGAAAACCCAGTGCAGCAGAAGGAAAAGGAAGCTCAGCATGTGAGAAACCAGGACAGCAAAAACAAACTCGGCAGAATGCTCACATGGCTCAGCCTCAGATTCCAGACCTCCAGTTAAGGTCAACAAGCTATAATATGCAGTGCCAGTTCCACAAGGATATATAAAACTACACCCGACCATGGAAAATATCATTCACCCTTAGCTGGACACTGCTATAAGGACTCTGAGGCTTGAGACTGGCAAGAGCGGGGGTGGGGCTGGGGTGGTGGGGGGAAGCAGGGAATGCCCCTAG
>NW_011480256.1:12183-13393 GCF_000754665.1 Bison bison bison
GCAGTCCATGGGGATGCAAAGAGTCGGACATGACTGAACAACTGAACTGAACTGAACTGAATGAAGCCTATATTATTTATATATGGGACAATGGCTTCACTTTTTTTCTTAAGTGGTTTGCTTTCCAAAAGGGAACAATAACTATACTCAAAGAAACGACTCTTTAAGGCTGGGAATCCCAGGCATTGTGGCAGGCTACAAAGGGAAACACTGGGGCTGGAATGAGGGAAAGGGACTCCATGTCATACTTCACCATGCACAATGTAAGTGGGCTCCTACTACACTTGTGTGAAATCAAACAAGTAACAAGAATATGAATCACTAAACAGGACTTAGAGGCTTTTGTGCCTCAGGGCAGCTCTAGGACAACTATATGGACAGATAATTGGGGCTGTGAGCTGACAAAACAACTTGTACCTACAACATTAAACACAACTGTAATTCACTCTGTGTCTAGCAGAGATTCCATTGTTTATCACTATAAAATTAAAGCTATAAAAACATAAATATTAAGAGAAATAATTGAACATAATAATGCAATAGGGTACCTTATATCACAGAATACTAATAAAACCTTTTATATTATAGAAATACATTTTAATAATGCTATGCTTAAGAATAATTATACTTTGAATGATTTTCATGAAAGAGTTCTTTTACTACACCCCTTTCTGTATTATCATTGGATTTCTCTCCTCACCAATATTAGCTTAATAAATTATTTGGGTTTTAAAGGCTAGGGTGAATAATAGGCTTAACTAAAACATGGACTTCTAAACTGGCTTTCATGCTTCCATATTGGCAGAATTTAACTACCATTATGAATGACTTGCTAATTATGCTGCTTTTATTTTGTATGCATGCTTGAGACTTAACATGTTTAGCATGTTTCATGTTTTCTTTTCCTTCATAGAGACTCACCGGATCATATTTTTAAGTGGAAAAATAAAGGAGTTAGTGTGCAGCCTTGATTATCATCTACATGGTTGCTAAACCATAAAAAATACACAAAGTGAGAAATATATGAAGGAAGAAAACTTGCTGAAACGTAACTAAGGCTGTCAAATAGTTAAAAGCTAAAAAGAAAAATAACATTTAAAACTGAATTTTCAACACTGAATCATATTTTGGAATTGGTAGGGGCTTTTCAGACCATGGGTTCCATCAAGTGATACATTCAAATACCGGCATGGGTCAGGTACATAAGTTA
>NW_011480256.1:13709-15148 GCF_000754665.1 Bison bison bison
TTGAACTCAGGTAGATCTGAGTTTCAATTCTAATATTTTTTTACAGCCACTATGTAATCTCAGGCAAATTTCTTAAACTCTGAGTCTAGTTTCCTTCTCTTTAAAATAAAGATAATAATATATATTACATAAGATACTTATAAAGATTATATAAATGTAACATGTGGAAGGTGCCTATAGTGAATCTTGACACATAAAAATCACGCACTTTTCTAGCCTCATTCATCATTCTATGTCCCTACCCTGCTTTGTTTTTTATCCAATAGTAATTCTTTGCACTTTAATTCTATTATGTCCCACCTCCTACAAGAAAGTTTCATTAGGGTAGGAAATTTGTCTATTTTTTTTCACTGTTTTATTCCAGGCTCTAAAAAGTATTGGCAGACATATAACAGGTGTTGAATACATATAGACTGAATAATGTTTTCAACAAACAATAATGTCTTTGATGCCTTCCCTTTAATGAATAAACAAATGCAAGTACATGCATGTGTATGTTGTTCAAGCTTTTAATGCAAGTTAATAACTGCACCTTGAAGTTAAATTCATATCAACTTCCTTCTTTAGTATTATTTTCATAGTATTAATGAAATCTGCAAAAATTATGCGATGTCCAACATGGACATAATTCTCTTTTGAGTTTATAAAGAACACAACCTTTGAGGGAAGAAGCCTTTCAAAAACTGTCTATTTCTTTCGCTTCTACTGAATTTGATGGTTAAAGGCACTTATAGTACTCTATTGATTCTCGCAGGCTTTTCATCCTGACAAAAAGTCTATTCACTGGCTTTATGAATCATAATAACAACTCTACATATATCTAGCTTATTGTACTTAAAAATACTGTTAAATGAACACTAATAACTATAAATTTCAACTGAATTGCACATCAACCCTGTGAAGTAAGTAGGGCTGAAACTATTTTCCTCATTTTACAAAGATCAGAGACATCCAGTGACAAGTACCTTACCTAAAGTCACAGCATGAATAACTAAAAGATCTAGCAATAGACTGCAGTTCTAAAGTGGCATTTTACATCCACAGGATCTAGCCAGGACTTTCTCGCTATAGCCACCACTACTGTATCCTACAATCTAGGTTTTCCCTGCCCCTCACCCCTTATGTAAAAACTCACATATCTTAGGTCCTAGTTGCAATCCCAGTTACCGCTTATATCTCTACTTAATATTAATTTAACAGACTTTACTGACCACAGCCAGGTGAGGGACACAAAAAGGAACAAAACAAGGATCTGCCCTCAAGAGATTTCAGTCATCAGTGTAACATCAGTTTTTAGTCTAGGTAAAATACGTTCCTTGCAACAAGTGTTTTGCCTTAAGAAATTATATAAGGAGGGGAAGAGGCAAAGATCATTGCTACCTATTAAAATCCTCTCGGGAGCTTTGAAGAGGGCTTCCCAGCTAAATTATTATTATCCT
>NW_011480257.1:0-1777 GCF_000754665.1 Bison bison bison
TTCATCACTTAAAATATATCCTGCCATTCCCTTCTGGCCTGCAGAGTTTCTGCTGAAAGATCAGCTGTTAAACATATGGGGTTTCCCTTGTAAGTTATTTGTTGCTTTTCCCTTGCTGCTTTTAATATTCTTTCTTTGTATTTAACCTTTGTTAGTTTGATTAGTATGTGTCTTGGTGTGTTTCTCCTTGGGTTTATCCTGTATGTACTCTTTGTGCCTCTTGAACTTGATTGACTGTTTCCATTTCCATGTTGGGGAAATTTTCAACTATAGTCTCTTCAAAAATTTTGTCAGTCCCTTTCTTTTTCTCATCTTCTTCTGCGACCCCTATAATTCAAATGCTGGTGCATTTGATATGGTCCCAGAGGTCTCTGAGACTATCCTCAGTTCTTTTCATTATTTTTACTTTATTCTGCTCTTCAGAAGTTATTTCCACCATTTTATCTTCCAGCTCACTGATCCCTTCTTCTGCTTCAGATATTATGCTATTGATTCCTTCTTGAGTGTTTTTAATTTCAATAATTGTGTTGTTTGTCTTTGTATTGTTATTGTTTAATTCTTCTAGGTCTTTGTTAATTTATTCTTGCATTTTTCTCCATTATGTTTTCAAGGTTTTTTGATCATCTTTACTATCATTATTCTGAATTCTTTTTCAGGTAGTTTGCCTATTTCCTCTTCATTTCTTTGGACTTCTGTGTTGCTAGTTTGTTCCTTCATTTGTGCAATATTACTTTGCGACTCCATGAACTGCAGCATGCCAGGCCTCACTGGTTTAAAAAATTAAAATTAAAAAAAAAAAGGAAAAACAAAAAGAAGACGAAAGAAAAACAAAAACAGAAAGCTCCACAGAACTTCAAAAACCCAACATAGGGAGAGGTTTATAATGACAATAAAAAGTGCGATTGAAAAAAAGAACTCAAAAGCTTTCTTAGATTTCATAGTGCCAATAATATTGACATCTACAACAACGGGGGGTGGGAAGAAAAAGAAAAAAAATCCAAAAGAAACTACAGAACAAGTCAAAAGATAAGAATAAAAATGTTTTTCTTGAGTCACTGCTGTCAGAGTTCTTTCCCTTCCTGGGAGTCACAGTCCACCTCACCTCCCTAGGATGCCCTTCAACACTGTGCTGGTCTCTGGATCTGCTATGGGGGCAGCTCTAATATGGTCCTACTCCTGTGTTTTCTTGCCCCGAATGTTCACAGCTATCAGAACTAGTGCATTTTCTTTTGGGGGAGCACTCAGTGTCCTTTTATATATTCCATAGGCATACAGTCTGCCTAATTGATCATGTGAATTTAACCTGCAGCTTGTACAGCTGGTGGGAAGGTTTTGGGTCTTCTTCTTTAGCCGCATTGCCCCTGGGTTTCAACTGTGGTTTTATTTCCACCTCTGCATGTGGGTCATCCACTGGGCTTTGCTCCTGAGGCTTCCCTGAAGGACTTGGGTCTGCCGCAGTGAGGGGCAGGTGCAGAGGTGGTGCAGCTACTAGGGTCACAGAGGTTCTGGCACAACCAGGTACTCAGGGGAGTTAGCAGCTAGGGCAGCAGGAAATATAGTGCTCTAGGCTCTCTGATAGCTCAGTTGGTAAAGAATCCATCTGCAATGCAGGAAACCCCAATTCTATTCCTGGGTCAGAAAGATCCTCTGGAGACCAAGGGCTACCCACTCCAGTATTCTTGGGCTTCCCTTGTGGCTCAGCTGGTAAAGAATCTGCCTGAAATGTGGGAGACCTGGGTTCGATCCCTGGGTTGGGAAGATCCCCTGGAGAAGGGAA
>NW_011480257.1:1877-2333 GCF_000754665.1 Bison bison bison
TAGTGCAGATGGTAAAGAATCTGCCAGCAATGCAGGAGACCCGGGTTCGATCTCTGGGTCAGGAAGATCCCCTGGAGAAGGGAATGGCTACCCAATCCAGTATGTATTAGAGACTTCCCTGGTGGCTCAGATGGTAAAGCGTCCGCCTACAATGCAGGAGATCTGGGTTCGATCCCTGGGTCAGGAAGATCTCCTGGAGAAGGAAATGGCAACCCACTCCAGTATTCTTGCCTGGAAAATCCCATGGACAGAGGACACTGGTAGGCTACAGTCCATGGGGTCGCAAAGAGTCGAACATGACTGAGCGACTTCACTTCACTTCTTCAGAAGGGTATAGCAACCAGTATTGACCAATACACTCCAGTATTTTTGCCTAGAGAACCCCCTGAAAGAGAAGACTGACAGGCCACAGTCCACAGGGTTGCAAAGAGTCAGACATAATTGAAGCAACTCAGC
>NW_011480257.1:4023-7369 GCF_000754665.1 Bison bison bison
CTCTGGAGCAGGAAATGGCAACATTCTCCAGTATTCTTGCCTGGAGAATCCCATGGACAGAGGAGCCTGGCGGGCTACATTCCATAGGGTAGCAAAGAGTCAGTCACAGCTAAGCACACAACACCCACATAGTGTATTTCCAAGTTATATTATTAACTTCATATATGGATTAAGAATCTTACCATAGTATGATTTTATTTCTCCAATCTCAGTCCTTGTGCTATTTTTATCACACATTTTACTTCTATATTTTATATAAAACTCAAAGTATCTTATTTTTAAAACAACTCAAGGATACTTAAATATTAGGAAAATTATTTACTAATGTAGTTACTTTGCTAGTATACTTTACTACTTATATGTAAACATCCAGATTTCTATTCAGAATCATCTGAAGGACTTCCTGTAATGTATTTTGTAGCAGAATTCTGCTTGTAGTGACCACTTTCAGCTTTGTATATCTGAAAGTATATTTATTTCACATTTGCTTTTAAAAGATATCTTCACTGAATTATATGTCTAGCTAAATTTTCCCCTTTATTAATTTAAACATGTAGCTCTATTGTCATCTAATTTATATTGTCTCCAATGAGAAATCTGGCATCATTACTTTCTTACTAGTCTGCACATAATATTCCTTTTTCCTTTCAAACTTTAAAATGTTCTCTATCACTCATTTTAAGCAAGTTGGTTATGATATGACTTGATGTATTTTTTTCATGGTTCATATCCTTGGGATTTATTATACTTCTGGATTTACTATTTTCATCAGATTTGGAAAATTTTGAGCCAATTATTTCAACTACAACTTCAAATATTTTCTTCCCTGCCCTATCTTTAAAGGACTACAATTAAACCTGTATTAGGCCACTGAAAATGATTTCATGTCTTATGAACCCTCCTTTCCCCTAGATTGCTTTCTTTCTTCTGCTGCTCTGTCTTGAATGTCACCAGTCTTTCTCCTATAGTATCTAACCTGGTGTTAATCTCATCTAGTGTATTTTCCATCTCAGAAGCTGTAGTTTTTAATCTACAGAAAATGGATTTTGGCCTTTTTTCATATCATTCACAGCTGTACATAATACATTCAATTATTCCTCCAGTTTTGGAAATATGTAGAGTGCAGTTATAAAAATTATTTTAATATGCTTGTCTATCATTCCTATTATCACTAATATTTCAGGGTTAATTTTGTTTCTCTCCTCATTCTGTTCATATTTTTCTCCTTCACAAGACTGAAAATTTTCCCTGGACACTGAACACTGATAAGTTTATCTTGTTAAGTGCTCCTTATTTTTATATTCCTATGACTATTCTTGTGCTTTATCCTAGAATATGATATGATTCTTGAAAGTAGTCAGATCCTTTCAGGTTCTGTTTTTAAGTTTTTCTAGTTGGAATCAAGGCTTTCCCTGGTGGCTCAGATGGTGAAGAATCCACCTGCCAATGCAGGAAACCCAGGTTTGATCCTTGGTCAGGAAGATCCCCTGGAGAAGAGAATGGCAACCTACTCCAATATTCTTGCCTGCAGAACTCCATGGACACAGGAGCCTGGGGGGCTACAGTCCATCAGGTCGCATAGAGTTGAACATGACTGAGTGACTAACACCCACACAGTTGGAATCAAAGTAGCCTGTAATCTAAAGCTAATTTTGCTCCTGTAGAGAGGCAAAATATTCTGAGTATTTCTGTCATGTGCTTAATTGCCATCTCTAATCCTATTCAGTGAAATATCTGCCCATTTCTAATCAGATTGTATCCTTGTTACTCTTGACTTCTCAGTATTTTATATATTCTAGATATTACTCCTTTATCAGATATGTGGTGTTCAAATACTTTCTCCCAGTGTATTACTTATAATTTCATCCTCTTAATTTTGTCCCTCAGAAAAAAAGTTTTAAATATTGATGTTACAATTTTTTCATTTTTATCTTCTATGGATTATGCAGTTGGTTTCAAGTTTAACACCTTTGCTTAGTCCTAGATTCTGAAGACTTTTTTCTCCATTTTTCCTGAAAGTTTTATAGTTTTAAATTTTATATTTAAATAGATGCCTTTGAACTGTTGTGTTGGAGAAAACTCTTGAGAGTTCCAAGGAGATCAAACCAGTCAGTCCTTAAGGAAATAATTTCTGAATATTCATTGGAAAGACTGATGCTGAAGCTAAAACTCCAATACTTTGGCTACCTGATACAAAGAACTGACTCATTGGAAAAGACCCAGATGCTGGGAAAGATTGAAAGCAGGAGGAAAAGGTGACGGCAGAGAATAAGATAGTTGGATGGCATCACCCACTCGATGGATATGAATCTGAACAAGCTCCCTGGCGTGCTGCAGTCCATGGGGTCGCAAAGAGTCAGACACGACTGAGTGACTGAACTGAACTGAACTGAGATGACAACTTTGAGTTAATTTTTGTATGAGGTGTAAGGTTTAGGGTGATTTTCATTTCTTTGCCTATGACTGTTCAAGAGATCCAGCACCATTTGTTGAAAAAGATTATCCTTCAACCTTGGATTGCCTTTGCTTGTCATCAGTCAGTTGAGTATATGTTTGTGGGTGTATTCCTGGGTTCTTTATTCTATTCTATTGATCTACATGTCTGTCTCATTGCCATTATCACACTGTCTCGAGTACTCTAATTATGTATTAAGTATTACTCTCAGTAAAGTGACTTAGGTATTTTAATTCATTTGCATTTCCATTTTAATTTTAGAGTAAGCTTGCCTATGTCTGTAAAAACATGCTGGGATTTTGATACAAAATCAATTAAACTTATAGATTAGTCTGGGGAGAACTGACATCTTTACTGTGTTAAGACTTCTAGTCCACTAACACACAATGACTGTCCAAGTATTTAGGTCCTCTTTAATTTCTTTCATCAGCATTTTGTAACTTTCAACATACAGAACCTGTTCTGTTAAATATATACCTGACTATTTAATTTACTTTGGAGGGAATGTAAATTCTTTCTCGCTTCTCTCTCTCTCTCTGTCTCTCTGTCTCTGTCTCTCTCTGTCTCTCTCCAGATGTTCAAGCTGGTTTTAGAAAAGGCAGAGGAACCAGAGATCAAATTGACAAGATCCACTGGATCATGTAAAAAGCAAGAGAGTTCCAGAAGAACATCTATTTCTGCTTTATTAACTATGCCAAAGCCTTTGTGTGAATTACAATAAACTGTGGAAAATTCTGAAAGAGATGGGAATACCAGACCACCTGATCTGCCTCTTGAGAAACCTATATGCAGGTCAGGAAGCAACAGTTAGAACTGGACATGGAACAACAGACTGGTTCCAAATAGGAAAAGGAGTATGTCAAGGCTATATATTGTCACCCTGCTTATTTA
>NW_011480257.1:8580-9546 GCF_000754665.1 Bison bison bison
TTGAGTGAACTCCGGAAGTTGGTGATGGACAGGGAGGCCTGGCATACTGCGATTCATGGGGTTGCAAAGAGTTGGACATGACTGAGCGACTCAACTGAACTAAACTGATATATATGGAATATACATATATGAAATATTTATGAAATATATATGAAAGTGTTAGTCGCTCAGTCATGTCTGACTCTTTGTGACCCAATGGACTGTAGCTTACCAGGTTCCTCAGTCCATGTAATTCACCTAGGCAAGAATATTGGAGTGGGTAGCCATTCCCTTCTCCAGGGGATCTTCCTGACCCAAGGATCAAACCCAGGTCTTCTGTATTGCAGCGAGATTCTTTACTGTCTGAGCCAACAGGGAAGCCTATATATATATGTGTGTGTGTGTGTGTTTTAAATATATATATTTAAATTTTTTGTCTCTGCATGTTTATTGTTAGTATGTAGAAATATGATTGACTTTGCATATTGATCTTTTATCCTGAAACATTGCTAAACTCACTGATTAGTTGTAGAAGTTTTTTGGTAAATTCATTGGGAATTTCCCCATAAATAATTACGTCACCTGTAAACAAGTCTAGTTTTCTTTTTTATTTGCCAGTCTGTAAGCCTTTTATATATTTTCCTTGCTTCATGTGGAATAAGAGTGGTGAGAGCAAACAATCTTGTCTTGTTTCCAGTCTGGTGTCTCAGTATATTCAAGCTGCTGTAACAGAATATCATAGATTGGGTGGTTTATATACAACAGAAATTTATTTCTCATAGTTCTGTAGGCTTGAAAGTCCAGCAGATTCAGAATCTGGTGAAGCCTGCTTCTTGGTTTATAGTTGGCTATCTTCTCACTGGGACCTTGCATGACAAAAACTGCAAAGGTGTCTCTCAGAACAATGGAGTGGGTTGCCATTTCCTTCTCCAATGCATGAAAGTGAAAAGTCAAAGTGAAGTCGCTCAGTCGTGTCCGACTCCTGTC
>NW_011480257.1:9646-13595 GCF_000754665.1 Bison bison bison
TATATATGGTTGTATTTAGTTTGCTAGTACAGTGTGGAAGATCTTTTGTGTCTTAGATCATAAGAGATATCGCTTTTTTTGTTTTTGTTTTTACTGTCTTTTTCTTGTTTCAATAGCAGGATAATACTAGCCTTATAAATGAGTTAGGAAATATTCTCTCCTTTTCTATTTTCTGGGAAAGATTATATAACACTGGTTTTAATTCTTATGTAAATGTTTGATAGAATTCTTCAACAAAACCATATGGAGATTTATTTTTCCTCTGTTTTTAAAAGTTTTAAATAGTTTATTTAACACTTATGGAAGTATTATGAGTATATATTTCATATTGATTGAGTTTTGTTATTTTGTGGTTTTTGAGAAGTTGGTCTTTTCTTTTAAGGGGTGGAACTCATGAACAAAATTGTTCATAGTATTCCCTTACTATCCTTGAAATGACTAAAAGATCTATAATCATGTTCTTTCTAATATTGGTGATTTTTTCTTTCTTTTTATCTTTGCTTTTTGCTAGGTTTATTGATTTTGTTGATTTTTTAAAAATAATTTGCTTTTGTTTCATTGCTTTTCTTTATCATTTTTCTGTTTTCAAGGATTCCTGCTCTCATCTTTATTATTTATTTCCTTTCTTCTACTTGTTTTGGGTTTGCACTCTTTTTGAAATATCCCTAGGTAGGAAATTTGGCTATTAATTTGATACGCTTTTTTCTTTTTTTAATGATTTTTTTATTGGAGGATAATTGCTTTATAATATTATGTCAGTTTCTGCAATACATCAGCATTTTATTGTTATAAATTTGCATTTCATCTCTGCTTTAGCTATGGCTGACATATTTTATATTTTAGAGGCTGCATTTTAATTTTTATTTAGTTATGCTTTTATTTCCTTTTGAACTTCTTACTTGATCCATAGACTATTTAGATGTATTTTTGCTTACACTTCAAAAGTTCAGGAGTTTTCCCAGTGTCTTTCTGTTATTGATTTCTGCTTTGGTTCTATTATGGTCAGAGAATATACTGTGTATAGCTAAAATTCTTTTAAATTTGTTAAGATTTGTTTTATAGTCAAGGATATGATCTGTCATGGCAAATGTTCCATTGACACTTGAAAAATAATGTCTTCTGTTGTTGTTAGGTGGAGTCTTGTTTATATGTCAATTATATCCTATCAATGTTGTATTCTTTTGTTCTTGTATATCTTTGCTCATTTTCTGTGCAATATTTCTACTAGTTTCTGAGAGCAGAGTATTGAAGTATCAAAGTGTAATTGTGTATTCATATATTTTTACTTTCAGCTATATCAGTTTTTGCTTCATGTATTGTTAACAGTCTGCTGTTTGGTATATACCTATTAAAGATTGTTATATATTCCAAGTGGATTCATCCTTTTATTATAATGTAGTATCCCTCTTTGTCTCTACTAATTTTCTTTGCTCCAAAGTCTATTATAGCTAATATTAATATAATCATTCTTGGTTTTGTCAGTTAATGATTGTATGGTATATTATTTCCATCTCATTACATTCAACATACCTATGTAATTGTAGTTGAAGTGAATTTATTGTTGACAGCATATTATTGGCTCATGAGGTTTTGCTTGTTTGTTTTTGTTTGTTTTAATATTAAAATCCCCTTTATTTTGATACTTCTATTGGAATGCATATATTGGAAGTCTTTCTATTTCAAGTTATAGAAAATTCAACTTAACCAATTTTTTCCCAGTTTTATTGAGATATAATTGACATACAACACTGTATAAGTTTAAGGTACAGACCATCATGAGTTACATACATCATGAAATGATTACCACAATAATTTGTGATGAGAACTCTGTGATGTTTATTACTTTCTTATATGGCATACAGCACTGTTAATCATAGTCATCATGTTGTATATTACATCCCCAGGACTTATTTGTTTTATAACTGCAAGTTATTTTATATCTTTTGACTGTTTTCATCCAAATCCCCTATACCCACCCACTCCCTTGTCTGTTAACCACAATTATGGTCTCTTTTTTTCTGTGAGCTTGATTTTGGTTTTATTTTTGTTTTTGATTACATATATCAGGGAAATAATACAGTGATTGTCTACTGTATCTGATTTGACATAATGGCCTCAAGATCTAATCATATTGTTGGAAATGGTAGGATTTCCTTCTTTTTTAATATGGCTAAGTATTATACCATTATATAAATATCACAACTTCTTTATTCATTCATCCATTGATGGATTCTTATGCTATTTCCATGTCTTGGCTGTTGTAAATACTGCTGCTATGAACATGAGGTGCAGAAATGTTTTTTTTTCCTTCAGATATATCCCAGAAGTGGAATTGCTTGATGATATGGTAGTTCTATTTTTAATTTTTTATGGAACTTCCTTACTAGTCTCTATAGAGACTTTATCAATGCACATTCCCACCAACAGTGCACAAGGCTCCCTTTTCTCCACATCAGCTGCCTGCTAGCCCCTCCATCACCTGGCTGAAGAATCACAATGCTGCCTGCTTCTTCCAAGTGGGGCATGGATCAGCTTCCTGGCCAGGCCCACTGAAACTACCAGGTAGGGAAATTAGAGTGCAGATGATTCCATGAAATGGGTGTATCAGATCAGATCAGATCAGTCGCTCAGTTGTGTCCGACTCTTTGCAACCCCATGAATTGCAGCATGCCAGGCCTCCCTATTCATCACCAACTCCCGGAGTTCACTCAGACTCACGTCCATCGAGTCAGTGATGCCATCCAGCCATCTCATCCTCTGTCGTCCCCTTCTCCTCCTGCCCCCAATCCCTCCCAGCATCAGAGTCTTTTCCAATGAGTCAACTCTTCACATGAGGTGGCCAAAGTATTGGAGTTTCAGCTTTGGCAGTGGGTGTATAGAATGGATAATTCTCTTTCTGCTCACCCCCATTGAAACTGGGAAAGAGGGGTGGTTTTATTGTTGATGTTTCACTGGAGTAGGGTTGAGTATTATCAAAAAGTTTTTCTGTTTTTAAGCCACTCATCCAAAATCTGGCCAAGGGGAATAGACTTTCATTGAAACTTTTATTTATTTACTTTGTCTATGCTTGTAGGTGTTTACAAGTTGGAGGATTCTGCAATGCACTGTCTGGGTCATATGGAAGACAATAAGGAAATCGAAGTACTTTACTTGCTGTGTTCTTTAAATCTCAACTCCCTAGCCAATCTATCTTCTTGGTTCCAGTTTTAAGAGTTTTCTTTGCTTGTTTGCTATGTTATTTCTTAGTTGTTTTAGTTGTAGGTATAGAGGGGACTGATCATCCTCACTAATCTCTAAAAATGCGTGTGCAAAAAATGATATAAAATCAAAGTGTGCTTATCACTTTTGCTAACTTTAAAAGTAATCTTAATACCCTAATTTAAAGTATGCAAGAAAAAGGTACACTGTTTTTGGTGTTATGATTTTGGAGTAAGGATCTTTAAAAATTTAAAAGCACCTCTCACAGCTATCACTATTATAATAGTTTTAATTTCATTACAATTGATGTATTTATATACTCTCTTTGATTCTACTCTTTAAACTTGTTTAAAGAAAAAAATTAAGATATATATATCTAATGGTTGATTCATTTTCATACATGAAAGGTAATGAATTTAAAATCAGCAGTTTTATTTTTCCAACTTTTTTCCCCATTGTTTTTCATTTTTTGCAGTTGAGGCATACTTTTCACAAATTAAAATTACGAATATTAACTGTGCAACTCAATGTCATTTTATAAATAAAAACACTCTCATAATCTCAATGCAGCTCAAAACACAGAATACTTTTCCCAGTATAGAAAAGTCTCTTTTGCATTTTCTTTTCTTCCCCGAACTTTAAACTTTTTATTTTATATTGGGTTATAGCCCATTAACAATGTTTTGTTAGTTTTGGGTGAACAGTGAAGGGACTCAGCCATACACATACATGTATCCATTCTCTCCCAAAC
>NW_011480257.1:13695-15379 GCF_000754665.1 Bison bison bison
ACCACCTTACCTGCCTCCTGAGAAATCTGTATGCAGGTCAAGAAGCAACAGTTAGAACTGGATATGGAATAACAGACTGGTTCCAAACTGGAAAAGGAATACATTGAGGCTGTATATTGCCAACCTGGTTATTTAACTTATATGCAGAGTATATAGTGTGAATTGCCCAGCTGGATGAATCACAAGCTGTAGTCAAGATTACTGGAGAAATATCAATAACCTCAGATATGCAGATGGCACTACCCATATGGCAGAAAGCGAAGAGGATCTAAAGAGCCTCTTGATGAAAGTGAAAAAGGAGAGTGAAAAAGCTGGCTTAAAACTCAACATTCAAAAAACGAAGATCATGGCATTCGGTCCCACCACTTCATGGCAGATAGACGGAGAACAATGGAAAAAGTGAGAGACTTTATTTTCTTGGGCTCCAAAGTCAATGTGGACCAGTGATTGCAGCCATGAAATTAAAAGATACTTGGAAGAAAAGCTATGACCAACCTAAACAGCATATTAAAAATCAGAGACATTACTTTGCCAACAAAAGTCCTTGTAGTTAAATCTATGGTTTTTCAGTAGTCATGTTCAGATGTGAGAACTGGACAATAAAAAAGGTTGAGCACCAAAGAATTGATGCCTTTGAAATGTGGTGTTGGAGAAGACTCTTGAGAGTCCTTTGGACTGCAAGGAGATCAAACCAGTCAATCCTAAAGGAAATCAACCCTGAATATTCATTGGAAGGACTGATGCTGAAGCTGAAGCTTCAATACTTTGGCCACCTGAGGAGAAGAGCTGACTCATTGGAAAGGACCCTGGTGCCGGGAAAGATTGAAGGTGGGAGGAGAAGGGGACAACAGAGGATGAGAAGGTGGATGGCATTACTGACTCAATGGACATGAGTTTGAGCAAACTCTGGGAGATGGTGAGGGACAGGGAAGCCTGGTGTGCTGCAGTCCATGGGATTGCAAAGAGTCAGACACGACTGAGCAACTGAACAACAACAAAAAACAGATGTAAAATAAGAAGTAAATAGCAACACAGTTGATAGTTGGGATCTTTGGTATCCCACTCTCAAAAACAGATAGATCACCCAGAGAATCAATGAGGAAATGGTGAATTTGAACACAATAGATCAAATGAATCTAACAGACATACAGAACATTTCATTCAACAGTAACAGAATACACATTGTTTTCAATCACACATGGAACATTGTTCTAGGATAGGCATACATTAGGTCAAAAACAAGCCTGAACATATTTAAGAAGTTAGAAACTATGTCAAGTACCTTTCCTGACTAAAACTGGAAAGTAACAATAAGAAGATAGTTGAAAATTCACAAATAACTGACAAAATCCAACATCTATTCATGAGAAATCTTTTAATCAAAATTGATATACAGGGTACATATTTTCAACATAATAAAGGCCATTTATGACAAACCCACAGCTAGCATCATGCTCAATGGTGAAAATATGAAAGCTTTTCCTCTAAAATTAAAAACAAGGATGCTCACTCTCACCACTGCTATTTAACACAGTATTGGAAACCCTAACTACAGCTATCAGACAAGAAAAAAAAAGACATCCAAATTTGAAGGGAAGGGAATTCCCAAAGAAAGAAAACAAAAGGGTAAGATCAAAATTGGGCTATATGTTTTCCCATAAGACATTTTTTTGATTTTGAAAGT
>NW_011480257.1:15479-15874 GCF_000754665.1 Bison bison bison
GGATTAGTTTTATTCTGATCTCGAGCTTCATATAAATGAATCATATAGCACATGTCCTTTTGTGTATGATCTTTTTCAAATAAACACATATGTTAGATTCATCCATATTGAATTTATTGATAATTCCTTCTTTTTTATTGTTGCATGGTATCTCATTGTATAAATTTCACATATACCTTAAGAGAATTCAGGGAGTGACTTCATCAAGATGGCAACATAGTTCATTCCCAACTCAGTCCCCCTTACAAGAGGATCATTTAGCAACTACCCATAGACAAGACTGCTTTATTGACTAGGCCAAAGCCTTTGACTGTGTGGATCACAAAAAACTGGAAAATTCTTAAAGAGATGAGAATACCAGACCACCTTACCTGCCTCCTGAGAAATCTGTATGC
>NW_011480257.1:15974-17744 GCF_000754665.1 Bison bison bison
ACTGAGAAAAAGTCCTTTGCATGTCAGAGGATTTCTGTTAGGAATTAAAAAGGGCTAAGAATAAGAGTAAACTGGAAATTGATCAGCTCTCCCAAACAATCTCAGCATTGAGTCACTTGTCTGAATTAAGGTTCTCTGCCTTAACAGACATAAGTACCTTGATGCAAAGGACTAAGGGATGTGTATTGCAATCTGAGAGCAGATACAAAATTAATGAAAAAATATTGTAAGTAATATAGCTAGGAATTTTTAAAATATTGAAAGTCATCAAAATATGCATTCAAGAAATGCCACAAACATCAAAGGGAATGCAAATAACATCACAATTAACCATATTATGATGAAAGTACTGAAAATCAAATGCAAAGGAAAAATAACACACATTAGTCATTTAAACAGATTAAGTGATTAATTTTTTAAAAAACTGGAATATTGAAAGGACAAAAATGGGAAGGAAACATTGAGATAGCATAGAGGAAGTAACAGTGGGAAGAAATTACCATCATTTGACACAGGTTGAAAATTGGAGAAGAGGTTGGGGTTATTCAGATATGTTTGCGAACCTCTCTTTCTAGAACTCAAAAGTCACAGGACCCTCAAGTCACAGGTGTCTGTCATCTTAAATGACATAATAAGTGGTCTATAGGGCACAGTTGGAATGTCAGTCTCTCTTGTCAGAAGCAACCAGCTTCTCCCACACAAGAGGATATATCAGATGGCACTTATTTTGAATTATATTCTCCCCCTCAAAAAATACAAAAGCTCACATTAATGGTAAACAATCAATGGGCCTGTTGCTGATGGAAGTGTTCTTCCATCTAGAGTAGATATGCTTCTAAATATTTTTTCTTACAGGATATATGAGCATAACCCTGGTATCATAGAAAGCAGTATGCCATTATAAAGTTCTGATTATTGTTAGGTTTCTATGGAAACTGGAAAATACAAATTTCTAACCAGAGGTACCCCCTTAGACTAGACATCAACCATTTACCTTCATCCTAATCCAACTAATGAATTAGTAAATAAAATATTAAAGGTAATGTAAACAATCCTCAAAAAAGGCATTGAGGGAAAACATCTTTCAGATAGTGAGTTATGGAAGACAAAAAGGAACAGGTTTATCTTTTTCAGCAAACATAGACATAGGTTACAGTTACTTTTAAGGGCTGCCATAACAGATGCATAAAGTGGAACAGATCTCAAAGTCCACAAAGCCCCAAATTCAATCCTAACATTTGGTTGCTGTGGTTGATGCCAAGATTCAAATGGAGAGATGGAGAGAATGGAGGCATATCTGAGATACGTCTGATGACCTTCCCTAAAGGCCTCGGGTTTGAGTCACTTGCCAAGGGGCCATAGGCCCTTAGTCTCAATCCCTAGGCAGACATACACATTAAAATCTGCAAAGATTTGATCATTAAGGATTCCAGATATATCCTGGTAGGGCTTCCCTACTGGCTCAGATGGTAAAGAATCTGCCTGCAATGCAGGAGACCCAGGTTTGATCCCTGGGTCGAGAAGATCCCCTGGAAAAAGAAATGGCTACCAACTTCAGTATTCATGCCTGGAGAATCCCATGGACAGAGGAGCCTGGTGGGCTACAGTCCATGGGGTTGCAAAGAGTCAGACACGACTGAGCAACTACACTTTCACTTTAATACAGCATATAATTTCAGTGCATAACTGTATTTAATAACTGGACCTTCAGGCATAAATTACTTCATCCCAGGCAACATAAAAACTAAAATATGATGGGTCACAACATTA
>NW_011480257.1:18363-21553 GCF_000754665.1 Bison bison bison
CTTCGTTTTCTGAATGTTGAGCTTTAAGCCAACTTTTTCACTCTCCACTTTCACTTTCATCAAGAGGTTTTTTAGTTCCTCTTCACTTTCCGCCATAAGGGTGGTGTCATCTGCATACATGGGTATAAATACATGAGTCACAGTTCAGTTCAGTCGCTCAGTCTTGTCTGACTCTTTGCAACCCCATGAACTGCAGCATTCCAGGCCTCCCTGTCCATCACCAACTCGCAGAGTCCACACAAACCCATGTCCATTGAGTCGGTGATGCCATCCAACCATCTCATCCTCTGTTGTCCCCTTTTCCTCCTGCCCTCAATTTTTCCCAGCATCAGAGTCTTTTCAAATGAGTCTGCTCTTCGCATCATGTGGCCAAAGTATTGGAGTTTCAGCTTGACATGGGTCACAAGATTAACATATAATTTCTGTGGTGCATTCACAAACAGTGGCTTTAAATACTTTTCAATGATCACATATTCCCCCAAAGCTAGAAATGAATGGATGGATGAAGCAAAAGTGAAAAAGTTAGAACCTGAGATAGAGAAGACTCAGGTTAGAAAGGAGACCCTAAATAATATATCTAAGTTTCTTATTAGAGATCCATATAAAGAGTAAAAATTGGGACTTCCCTGCTTGGTCCAGTGGTTAAGACTTTGCCTTCCAATACAGGGCGATGCAGGTTCGATCCCTGGTTGGGAAGCTAAGATCTCACATGCTTCTCAGCCAAAAAAACCAAAACATAAAACAGAAACAATATTACAACAAATTCAATAAAGACATCAAAAAGTCTTTTTAAAAAAGAGTGAAAATTGACCAATTGTAGCAGTTAACAGGATTCTAATAGTTAGAATATGGAAGATTATTAGAATATTAGAATGTGGAAGATAACCTCCATAGGTTCAGAGAAAACAACCCACATTGAGGCAATTTCAGGGTCAACCATATAAATAATCATTAAACAAATATGTACAATGATATTGAGGAAAAATAAAACTCCCAGAGTGGAGAAGCAAACACTAAAACGAATCCTATGTGCTTATGACCGCAGGTAGAGAAATCGAGCCTGTCATATTTGGGAAATTGCATTCCCCAGGAAATGCTACAATTGACACCTTGTAAATGTGTAAGGGGGCTTCTCTGATGGCTCAGTCAGTAAAAAATCTGCCTGCAATGCAGGAGACCTGGGTTCAATCCCTGGGTCAGGAATATCCCCTAGAGAAGGGAATAGCAACCAGTATTCTTGCCTGGGGAATCCCATGAGCAGAAGAGCCTGGTGGGCTACAGTCCATGGGGTCATAAAAGAGCTGGACACGACTTAACCACTAAACAGCTACAACAAAATGTGTAAGGATGGCTGGAGTTAAGGAACTTTTTATCTTCCTATAATGAAACAAGCAGACAAAAAAGTAAGTCGCTTTGCAGAGACTTCACAACATCATCGCCAAAGTACACAAGGAAGGACACTCTGACACTTACACTCTTACACAAATTCATGTTATTCCAGTTAGAGAGACAGAATTGTAATATGGTCTTGATTGATCTGGGGAGATTAATAATAAAATTGCTTTTAATTTTTATTAATATATTAATAATAAAAAGCCCTGTCTGATTGGGCCTCAGTAGTCTAAACAAGATGAAGCTATCTCATACCTCTGGGACTCAAAAAAGAGGAACCATCTAGGACAAGATTATACATGTAGCCAAACTGGATTGTTTTCATTTCTCTCGGAGAGAAAAGGTAAATAAAAAGAGAGACATCTTCAGAAATAAAATACTGAGAGAATAAATAGAAATGTGATTCCACATTTTAAACTTGTTTTGAGTGGCCTACTAGACCATTAGCAATGTGTGAGGAAATGGTCACTCTCAGGCATGTGTCCAGAGTCACATAGCTGGGAAGCAGAGGAGCCTTTATTGCACTCAGGTCTGTGTCCTCCATGGCTGAAAGCTGTACTCTCACCACCACTCTTCCTCACATCCTATTGAGGAATCAGGCTTTATTTTAGCAACCAGGATGATGCTCATCCACAGAATGATAAAACTGGTGTTTATAATACCAGCATGTTTTGTTTAATTCTATGCCCCTAGTAGAAGGTTTTGGAAAATTCTGGCTGTTTTCAGTAGCCTTTATCCTTATTTTTTCACCCTCCTTCACACTCTCATACTTTCATACTGTCATTGTCATACTCACATATTCAATCCTAGACATATTCAATCCTAGACTTTTATTTCCAAACTTTCACATTCGTAAACTTTCACATTTCATTCACAGACATTTACATACTATTTATCTACCTATCTACTATCTATTTATTTATTTTGTCTTAATATCATTCACCTATTTCTGTTATCCTCTCATTCCCTTCCACTCTGGTGATCACTTGTTTGTCCTCTGTATCTATGACTCTCTTTCTGTTTTGTTAGGTTTATTCATTTATGTGGTGCTTTTGACTCCACATATAGGTGAAATCATACAGTATTTTTCTTTCTCTGTCGGACTTATTTCACTTAGCATAATAACCTCTATGTCCATCATGTTTCATATGGCAGATCTCATTTCTTATGGCTATATAATACTCCATTGTATATGCATGCCACAACTTCTTTATCCATTCATCCTGATGTTGTAAAAGATTGAGGGCAGGAGGAGAAGGGGACGACAGAAGATAAGATGGTTGGATGGCATCACAGACTCAATGGACATGGGTTTGGGTGTACTCTAGGAGTTGGTGATGGACAGGGAGGCCTGGAATGCTGCAGTTCATGGGATTGCAAAGAGTCAGACGAGATTGAGCGACTGGACTGAACTTAACTGAACGATGGGTACCTTGGTTTCTTTCATATCGTGATTATTATAAATAATGCTGTGATGAACATAGGGGTACATATCTTTTCTAATTAGTGTTTTTGTTATCTTTGGATAAATACCCTGCAGTAGTATGTAATGGCTTCCCCACTGGAGAAGTGGTATTCAATGGCTTCTACTCAGCAGGGAAAGAATCTGCCTGCAATGCAGAAGATACAGGTTCAATCCCTTAGTCGGGAAGATTCCCTGGAGAAGGGAATGACTATCCACTCCAGTATTCTTGCCTGGAGAATTCCATGGACAGAGAAGCCTGGTGGGCTTCAGTCCATGGGGTCACAAAGAGCTGGACACAACTGAGCGACTAAACACACACACCCCCCCAGTGTT
>NW_011480257.1:22554-24698 GCF_000754665.1 Bison bison bison
TATTGGAGAAAGGGACTTCAGTAGGAGATGTTCTATGGATCCCAGAAGCACATTTCCCTCTGTTCACCAGAGCTATATGCTTTAGGGGTACTTCCTATCTCCCTATGTGCACTGCATGGACACTTCTTCTGTAGCGATACTGACTACTGTGGCTGTTCTGCTAAGTGTGGCTAGTCCCCAGCCTCATTGGTTGTCAAGTCCTGCCTGATGTGGGAGCTGCTAGCCACTGGTGGGCAGAGCTGGGTCTTGAGTTAGTTAGCTACAGAGCCCTGGGGAATCCCAGGGCAGTGCCAGCCCACGGATGGGTGGATTAAGGTTCTGGAGTGGTGGATGTGAAGCCCAGGGGTCCCTAAGATGATATCAGCCTGTGGGTAGGTGGAGCTGAATCTGAACCCAGCTGGCTACAGGGGCCATGGGGTGTTGAGGTGGCTGGAGTGTTAGGGAGGAACTGCAGCTGCTGCTGGCCTTCTGATTGGTGGAACTATGTCCTTGCATGGCTAACTTCTTGGCCTGATGAGTCCCAGAATTGGGATTGACTGGCTGGCAGGCGTGGCTGGAACCAGGTGCCCATAAGCTAGAGGAAGGATTACAAAATGTCTTCATAGTAGAATAGTTAAAGTGAAAGTGTTAGTCACTCAGTCCTGTCCAACTCTTTGCAACCCCATGGACTGTAGCCAGCCAGGCTCTTCTGATTCTTTACCGTCTGAGCCACTAGGAAGCCCTCATAGTAGAATAAGCTTCCCCAAATGGCTGCTACCAGTGTCTGTGTCTCCAGGTTGAGTCCCAGTTGCCTTCTGACTCTCTAGAAGGCTCTCCAAGATCAGCAAGTTGGTTCGCTCTAGGCTCCTTTCACATTACTACTTCTTCCCTTGGTCTTAGAGGATGTTAGTTAGATTTTGTGTGCACCCTTTAAGAGCTGAGTCTCTGTTTCCTACAATCCTCTGTGCTTAGTTGCTCAGTCATGTCTGACTCTTTGCAACCCCATGGACTGTAGCCAGCCAGGCTTCTCTGTCCATGGGGATTCTCCAGGCAAGAATACTGGAGTGGGTTGCCATGCCCTCCTCCAAGGGATCTTCCCAACCCAGGGATAGAACCAAGATATCTCACATTGCAGATGGATTCTTTACTGTCTGAGCCACCAGGGAAGCCCTCTGGATCCTATGAAAGCAAGCCACACTGACCTTCGAAGCCAAACATTCTGGGAGATCATCTTCCTGGTATAGGACACCAAGCTGGGGAGCCCGATTTGGCACTCAGACCTCTCCTTGGGGAGAAACTCGGCAGTTGTGATTATCTTGCTGTTTGCCAGTCCTTTACCCATGGGTGTATTAGCTATACTGTGACTCTAATGTTCTTACTTATCTCACGGTTCCTTCTTTGTATGTATCTTAGGTTGTAAAATATTTTTTTTTCCAAAGAAATCTGTGACATCATCTTCCATCTCACATGCTGTTTGAGAATATTGCTATATCCCATTGAGAACTGGGGTCTATGTCCCTAGCCTTTTTAACTGGGCAGGTTTGGAGGGAATGTTTCATTTAATAGATTTGCTGAAGGTGATACTATTTGACTTCCAAGGACAGATCATGAAATTCAATGCAACTTTCATGTGGTATTCTGTAACACTTGTCTTTGAATTCTTGAGCTGCCATATAATATGTCTAACTATCCTGAGGCCACTATGCTCTAAGGAAGCCAAGACATCTAGAGAGTTCATATGCATGCATGTGTTCTAACTGGCAATCCTAGTTTTTGTGTCTTTTCAATCCAGGCATCTTATGTATGAGTGAATGTACCTTCATGTTACTGCATTCCCCAGCTAATGAAAGACTCCTCGATTTCAGGTCTATCCAGCTGAGGCCCACGGTATAATGAACCAGAGAAGAATCTTTTCTGATATGCCATCTAAGAATTCTTGATCTACAAAATGTGATGGCTAAACAAAATTTTGTACTACACCACTATTTTAGAGATAATTTGTTATGCATAATAATAGCCAGAACAGATATCAGAAGTAGTTTCAGAGGAACTGCTTCAAGGATGCGTCCCCTGAATTTGTTCTCCGATCTGATTATATTTCAAGACATTAATAACTTTTTCCATTGGCAAAGGGCACAGTTGACAGCTTGCGGTATACAGCAGCA
>NW_011480257.1:26880-27682 GCF_000754665.1 Bison bison bison
CAGAATGGAATGGCTACCCACTCCAATATTCTTGCCTATGGAATTCCATGGACAGAGGAGCGTGGTGGGCTACAGTCCATGAGGTCACAAAGAGTCAGACAGGACTGAGTGACTAACACTTTCACTTTCAAATCCTAGCAGCTTTCAGAGCATGAGAAAAAAGCATAGCCTTCAAGGAGGTGTTATACACATCAAAACAGTTGTATGATTTTGTCCACTTACATTAATGAAATTTGGGGGAAAAGTGTGAAAATAGATTCTGAAGTTTTTGGATCAGGATGTTAAAAGATATGTTGGATTGGGCCAAATTTATTGATATAGTCTCACTAGGTAGAGATTCCATATTTAATACATCAGTTTGAATGGGGAGAGTGACTATAACAATTTGCTGTTAGTTGGACCAAATATGGACCCAAAGGCACTCTACACGAAGTGAAGTCAAAATGCCAGTACTTCCTTAGAACACTGGAAATGAAGGTATCTAAAGGTTTAGAGACTTTGAAAGGATAGAGTGGATTTATCACTTAAGACCTACTCTCAACACCCCACTGTGACATCCAGAAAATCCAGAGGACTCTGTCTTTAACGAAGCTGTCAGAAACATTCATGAGGGGAGCATCAGCATCACTGAAGACTCTGTGATGTGTAATCTTTGTAGGGCATAAATGATTGGGAACTGCTGCCTTCAAATTATACTTCTTGCATTGAAGGGGGACATTGTATTCCTGGTTTGGAAGGAGCCAAGTGGTGACGTGTATTTGCCAGAGACAAGATGGGTATGGTACCATAATAAGTTAAGTAG
>NW_011480258.1:0-14650 GCF_000754665.1 Bison bison bison
AGACTCTTCACTTCTTCTCAGCTGAGTCCTTGCTTCCCTGCCCCTGCCCACTACTTCCCCGCTGATGTGATGGTTCAAGCGCACATCTAGGTATGATTTACTGCGTTGTCTCCCCAGACCTGTTTTCTCTCTTTTTCTTGCTGGCATGCTGCCCTATTTCCTCTTGATTTCCTCCCTTCTGCAGGGGGATCTGACCATCTTAGCCCTAAGGCCGTGCCACCGTGTCACAGAGAACTGTTCTCCACCTTCTATCTCCTCCCGTCCTCAGTGTTCCTGGCACTGCAGCAGTGCTCAGACCCTCCTACACCCTCCACTGGCCCAGCAGCTCAGCTCTCGGGTGTCCGGGTGACTGGCTCCCTGAGCTTGCTGAGAGGGAGGGGCGGTGACGAGCCCACTACATTTTGCAGCCTCGCGTCCCCTGCAGTCTCTGCCGATGAGCCAGGCCCGGGTACAGAGGCCCTGGACGCCAGGCGCTTGCCCTTGGGTCCCTTCCAGGAGGCGCCGCGCGTCCTCAGGTGCCCACTCAGTGATTTCTCTGGTTCACTAGCGCCCAGTGATGGGAACACGGCGGGCCGTCAGGGTGCCTCCAGGATCAGGCCCTGGAGGACGAAGGAGAGGTTCCTCAGGCCCCGCTGCCCACAGGAGGTAGAGGAGGTGAGGGAGCGAAGCCGAGGACCCAGGTGGACAGTGTCTCGGCTCGGGGGACCCCAGGCGGGAGCCCAAAAACTAGGCCAGCGGTCGTCCTCCCCCGGTTCCCGCTCTGCGTCGGGCACGCGTGCCTCTCGGAAGCGCCTGGAGCCACGCGCCTCAGAACCCGGGGGCCCTGGGGGTCAGCTCACCCAGCTCTGGCATCTCCCTGATGAGGGCCTGGAGGCGCCGCGAAGGGCCGTGACCTGTATTCTGAGGCAGAGCCGGACTGGAGCGCGAGTCTGAAGCCTAGGTCCAGCGTCATCTTTCCACATGACATCCCAGAGGTGTCTGAGGCTGCTTCTGAGGGAGCGAGGGGGCTGCGGGACAGGACACGTGCGCTGGCGGGGCCGGCTGTGCGTCCACCCGGGGCTCAGTCCTCCTGACCTCGGTGTGGTCCTGCTCCCCGCGGAGGGAACTGCCGCTCGAGGTCGCCCTCTGAAGGCTGCAGGGAGGGTCCCGGGGAGGGTCACAGAGCGCTCGGCGCGGAGAGGGTCCGGGGCGCTCTGCCGGAATCCTGCACGGTGCGGCCCACACCCAATACACTTCCGGGCGCAACCGAGGCTCTTGGCTGCTGACCGCGGCCCAAGACCCAAAGCCACCCGTGCGCACGTGGGATGGTGCCTCCCCCAGACCAACCGGAGGCAGAGCGTCAGGGGCTTGAAGGGCCCCTTCTTGTTCTCACTGGAAGCACGACCCTGAGACTGGAGTGTGTGTACAGGCGTGCAGGCCGGGGTCGGGGGTCCTGAGCCCCTGAGACAGGAGCGATGAGTGAGCCCCCTCGGGGTCCAGCGTGGAAGGCGTGGGACCCCGGGCTCGGATGGGAGAAGTCTGGGCACAGACGAAGAAGGAGAAGAATCCCACGTTCCTATGGTTCTGTCAAAGGTGCTTCCTGTTTTCAGGCTCGAGTTACTCTCCGTCTGGTTCACACCTAAGGGCTCAACGCTGAGGAGACTCAGTCTTGGGTTTTCAAGACCTCGGAGTCTTGTAGGTGAAACAAGGTCGACAAGTAACAGGACTCCCAACTCGTTCATGACTCAAGGTCATCATTCTGTTTCTCGAACGAGAGAACGTGGGCTCAGAGTGGGGCCTGTCCTGTCAGAGTGGAGTCAGTAAGCGCCTCAGAACAGAGCCGGGTGGGAACAGAGCTGCCAGGACCCGACAGAGAAGAGACGTGCTTACCCAGGGCCACATGCTCCCTGGCCTGGTCTGCTGGAGGAGCACGTGGGGAGCAGACTGGGGCCTTTTATGGCCCCAAAACTGAAGAAGAATTTTATGAGATTCTTGTGACTGCTCTCTCTCCCTCCCTTCTTCCCTCCGTTTCTATTTTCTCTCCTTTGAAGTAGCAACCATCCTTGCCTTGGACAATTTTCTCACAGCCCATACATCCTCCAGAGATTTCACTCAGGGTCCATAATCAGAATTGGCCCACATTACTAGACCCAAGGTGAATTTTTATCTCGCTCTAACTTTTCTAACAGAAATCTTGAGATGAACTCAGTCATCTCCATTTTGACCCTGCAAGAGTGCTAGACTTAATACCAGGGTTGCAGAAGCACTGGGTGTTGGTGTTGTCATTAAGATTCCCTCCATTTCTTCACTGGACACAGTCATTTCTGACCACCCAAGGACATCTTGGCTGAAACTACAACTTGTGCTTCATGCATGAGTTGAAATTCTTCATCAAGCCCTGGAAGAAAAATCAAAGGTTTTTACAGAAGAAATTACACATAAAGAAAAAAAGGTGGAATCATCTATTTAAAATACAGCAACTGTCTTTAAAAACTGTTTTTGAAAAACCTTGTTTCATTTTTGGAGATTGAGGAAGTTGATCTTTGACAGGAGAAAGAAGGGATAAAAGAAACAGGAAAACAGGGGAAATGGATAGAAACAAGTTAATTTTTGCATTGTCATAACTGAGAAGAGTTTGCAGCATAAAAGACATTTACCAGAGGATAACCCCTAGACATAATTTTGACCTTGTTTGGCCACAATTTCCTCTTCTGTGAAGTAAGGAAGTTGGCTTTGAGGATCTCTGCCAGTTCCAGGCATTGTGAGTCAATGTCTTTCATTGAGAGCAGAAAGGAAGAATCCTACACTTCAGAACCCAGGAGGTTAATGATAATTCTTACAGACCTATAATTTTAGAACTGCAAAACCACTGAGAAGTAACCACAAAAAATCTAAATGAATAAGAGTTCAACTTGTGGGCTAGTGATGCATTATTATCCCAGATCTAGAGCTTTTTTTACGCAGACAGTAGCAGTTATAAAATGTAATGAAAGAAGAATGTGGCTCAAAAAGAAAAACCATGAAATATCTAGGTGTCAAGTTACAAAAACACTCTGAAGGACCCAGAAAGAAACTTACTGAAGGTAAGTTTCTTAGTACAAAAGGTTGTACTAAGAGGAGGCAAAAACATCTAAAGGGAAATCTAGTACTTAGACTCAATCACCCACATATCTTTTTTTTTTTTCTTTAGTAAAACCTGTAATTTCAATGAAGCAATAACATTGTGTTTAACTTGATGGAATAATTTAAATGTTATTTGATAATGGAGAATCAGTGAGTGTAGCCATGCCCTCTGAAAGAGACTAAAGAGGGAGATTTGATTATCTTGAACTGGAGGAGCTGTGTTATTAATAGCTCAGATCACTTAGTGCTGCCTCTGGCAGAGACAAACAGAAGAGCAGAAGGAACAGAACTGTCTCTGACCAGGACTAGGTAGATGCCAGGCAGGCTGTGTGGTTTAGGTGCTCTGATGGGTGTACAAAATGTGTTCCCCTGTCCTCCCCCAAATGGCCTGCTGTACTTGGCTCACCCGGGTGGCCCTGATCATTTTCAATTCCTTCCAATCATGTATGAGCTTGTTTCTCTTCCATGCAAGACTAGGTTTCCTAAGAGGACAGAGATGTGAACTCAGACATCAGCCTTCCATATGAGACATGTGGGAGTGAGGGCATGTCTGTGGGCTCAGGAAATTCGTAGTGCTGGATGGTGCAAGCAACAGTTCTCAGGTCACTGCTGGGAACTTGTCTGTCATAGGTTTTCAGAAGAGCTTCCATTCCAGGGCTGAAAGAATTAAGGATGAAACTAACCAGGAATACAGACAGAAGTAGATAAAAATACTAATAAATATCTTTGAAGAAAACCAAATGTAATCTCTAAGGGTAGCTATAAATTTCATCTATTAGATGAGCAAGCACACAGCTAAAAGCAAGCCAGAAACAATTTTTGCAATACATATAATATAGGATTAGTGACCTTAAATATACATGGTATTCTGAGAAGTCAGCAAGGAAAGATGAATAGAAAAATGGGTAAAGTGTAAGAGATAAAAATAACCAAAAAACATTTTTCAAAATGTTCAAACTCAGAAACAATTTTTTAAATATATTAAAACAAAAAAGAAAATATTATTCCCTCATTCAATTTGGAAAAATTGAAAAAATTCTTGAAACCACTATTAATGAGAATATTGACTGTCAAATATACTTTTTAACATTGTCAGTAAAAGGATAAAGTGGTACAACAGTTTCTAGCATGGGCAATTGGGAAAAACCCATTAAAACTTGGAAAATGCATATATATATATATATATATATATGGAGATTCCAATTGTAGGAATTTATACAAAAGTAAGTGTTATATAAATTTCTCAAGATATAGTCATAGATTTATGAGGCAAATTCATTTGAACAGATGTAAAATTTTTCCAAGATAATACTTAAGTGGTAAAAACACATTGGCATTGAGTGTGAAGTAAGATTCTATGTTTTAAATTAAAAATAAATATTTACACAATTTCATTTGCAAAGGGAAAGAGCTGAAATATTCTGAATTGTAGGTAGTAGTTATAACTGCAGAGTGGGCCTATGGGTTTTTAAAAAAATCTTTCATTTTTGCATTTATTTATGACCTGAAATTCTGGGTGTTTTTAGTTGAAACTTCCTGATGTGTATTATTTTTTATAATCAGAAAAACTGTGATAGATTTAAATGAAAGTAAACATTAAAATTAAAATCCTAGAAATAATTGGATATATTTCTCTACTAATTTTTAACCAGTACAAACTCTTTCTTCCTTTATGTGGATTCTCTAGGAAGATTATAACCCACCACGATTCTGCATCTTCCTTTCAAGTAGCCCTGAAGATCCAATCAACTGGGCTCTAAATCTTTTCTAATGAACCTCCTCACCCACAAGGGGCTGGTTTACCCTCCTTTTGTAACAGCCAGACTCCCGCCCTACCACTGGCTTTGGATGCTCCAGCCTCTGCCTCACGGGGATGCCGCCTCCATAGATGTGGGCACAGGAGGGCCTCAACCCCAGATCTGAAAGCCCAGGTCTAAGCAAACCCAAGGCGAGTGACAGCTGGGGCTCAGGGAGCCAGAAAGGACAGAGCAATCACACTCCTCCTGCCGAGGCAGGCACAGAGCCCCGGGGTAGGAGGTCGTGTCTGCTCTGATCCTGGAGGCCCTGAGCTCCTCGGACTTCTGACTGTGTCCTTGATCCTTCCCACCAGGCCTCCTGGGACCTCTGTTCCGGGACAATGAGGCTCCTCCATGTCCTGCTCACCGCTCTCTTGATCCTCTTCCAGGTACTGCCCGGTAAATACCAGCCACGATGCCCTTTCTTATCAGTACTTGGTTTTTCCTTCCCTAAGTTAACCATCATCAGAAAGTAAAGCATGACAGAGCTACCAGTAGGTCACTTCCACAGCCAAATTAGGCATTGAGTGATTAGAGAATTCTTTCCAAAGCATGTTATTGGTCCAAAGACACCCTAAATGTCTTATTGGTGGTAACTTTCTCCCTCCTCTCCTTTCCCTGGAATGAGCTGGATGATTTGTGAACTAAATCAGTGAATCACTTGGCTAGTATAACCCAGTATGAGACAAAGTTCCTTTATTCAGGCCTGGACCTCTTGCCACATGTCACGGTGTGACCTTGAGTTCTGCTGGACAAGGCTTCCATCTGACGAGCCTGTGAGAGCTGGGTGGGTTCTGCATGATGGGGAGGTGGGGTGACTGATGAGGCACACGAGGGCAGTGGTTACTGACCATGCGGTTAACACCCAGGTGTTCCTGTGGCACGAAGGGTGTATATATATATATATATTTTTTTTTTTTCTTTCTTTCTTTTGGCTGTGCTGGGTCTTCGTTGCTGTGTGGGCTCTTCTCCAGTTTTGCAGACCTAGGCTACTCTCCAGTTGCAGGGCACATGTTTCTCGTTGCAGGGGCTTCTCACTGTGGAGCCCAGAATCCAGGGCACAGGCTCGTGGTGGTGTCTCAGGGGCTTAGTTGCTCCCACACGTGGGATCTTCTTGAACCAGGTTCATCAGCAACACTGACATCTTACATCAGAACAGAGAGTGAGGGATACGAGGGGGACATTTTTTATTGGAGTTTAGCTGGGAAAGAAGGGGATCCCAGTCAGATGGTGAGACCCCCAGATTTCCTCATGGGACTTCCACGAGGCTTCATATAAATGTCTTTTCCATTCCCAGACAGCATTAGGACGCTCAATTTTGAAAGACCCTGCCGTCTTCGGGGTGGAATCTGCCTGAAGCAAGGGACGCCGAGCTGTGAGCCCTTCAGAGGACCCTGCCGGGCATTCACCGTTTGCTGCAAAATAAAGCCGAGCTGATGGAGGCAGCCCAGCTGAGGAACCCGGTGAGAGACCCTGAGCAGGTCTCCTCTTGTGCAAATAAAAGCATACACTTCTCAAATCTACACAATCGAATGTTTTATCATTAGTACTGATGTTGTTTTCCATGGCAGGGTAGGCAGTGGGAGGGAGACAGTTATTATACTTTAAATTCTTGCCTGGAAAATTCCATGGACAGAGGAACCTGACAGGCTACAGTCCATGTGGTTGCAAAGAGTTCAGCAGGACTGAGCAACTGAACACAAATGTTGCAACAGTGTTTTCATTCACAGAGCAAATGTGACCCTTAAGCCACTTTGACCTGAGGCTGGAGTCCTGAGAGAGGTGCGATCATGCGGTGTCTTCCTTGTTCACTTGTCTTGTCCAAGGCTTGGCCCTTTCTGTAGTTTGCTGAGTAGGCCACCTCTCCATACAGGTGTCACTCTCCTCTCTCTGGAGAGGGAGCAGGCCTTGACAGGATCACAGGTCTCTGCAGTTTACAGAGCAGGTTTAGAGTAGGAGGACAGAGACAGGATGCAAGATGCCCAGGAAGCGGGTGACAAAGAGGAAGGAGAAGAGACACGAGCATTCTTCCAAAACTTCAACAATCTCATGGGAAAGAAAGAGTGTGACTGGCGTTGCAGTGATGTGATGAGGACCAGTTCTATAACTGGGTCCCAATCAGTGATGAGTGGGCTTCCCTGGTGGCTCAGATGGTAAAGAATCTGCCTGCTATGAAGGAGACCCAGGTTTCATCTCTGGGTTGGACAGAACCCCTGGAGGAGGAGACAGCAATCCACTCTAGTATTCTTGCCTAGGAAATCCCATGGACAGAGGAGCCTGGTGGGCTTCAGTTCATGGGGTCAGGAAGAGTCAGACTCCACTGAGCAACTAACACTTTCACTTGACTTTCAATCATGAATAATTAAAGAAAATTCAGAACAGGTTAGCAGATGAACAACCAGTGTACTGTTTCTGGCTTCTTTGTTTTGCCTCAGGTTTCATTTTTTTAAATTCCTCAGCCAAAGTCACATATTTCGAATCTCAGCACCATCATAAATTATTATAACTGGTAATGAAAGTCACTGTGTTCTTCTTTATAAAAATTATCCTGCTTATTCTTGAAAGTTTTTCCTTTACAGGGTATTTTAAAATCAGCTTGGTCAATATAAAAATATTTTTAAATCTTAATTTCTAGATTATCACTAGTGTATGGAAAGTCGTGAGCCAATTTATCATTCTTTTAAAATGTATAATAATTTTCACTTGATTCTAATACTTACTCCTTGAGGAAGGAGACCAGTAAAACATCCTTCAGTAATAAATAATTCGGTATCTAGTGTCAGATTCCTGATTTCAAGTTTAATTTCACCACATACAAACTCGAACACCACACTGAATATCTCTAGTCTTATTTTTTCCCCATGGATACCATTAGGGATGATATTAGTACTGGTATAATGTAAGACTAGTTTACTTCTGGTTGTAGGAAGGCCATCATAATAACCTTCAATACGCTTCACTTGGTGTGTTCTGGTTGATTGCATAAATGTAGGATTAGTAATCAGCCATCATCTTGAGATGAGATGGAAAATACAAGAATTCTTGAGTCAGTCACTCTGAATACATTTGTTACAGAAAAATGCTTCACTCAGAATAAGGGGGATCATTTCTTATGAGAAGCTCAAGATTTTCTGGGTGAGAAAGGAAATGAAACCCAACACTCAACCTCTGAGACTCTAATTTAGGGACGGCTCAGCCAAAGCCTGGGGACAGAGGAGAGAAACAGCAGGTTAAGGAAAACCAGGAGGAGGGTGCCTGTATGTCTGTTAGCATTACTGACGCCATCTTGGACTTGTGCAGCTCCCACCATCCTTCTGCTGACCCTGCCTGGAACTGGCCTGTGCGGTAAATCTCATGTCTGTCATCAGGGTCTTGTAGTTAATAGATATTGTTTAATAACCATTAGAACCAGGCAGCCTCTATGCTCTGTTAGTCCCCAAACAATGAGGATAACCTTCCCTGATGTATTCCCAGGTGACTAGTTACCCTTACACAAATCTTAGGAAAATAGATTCCTATTTCCAAGCCCCAACCTGCATACATCAGGTTAGCAACAAAATAGCCCCAGGGGCTCCTCAGAGGGAGCCTTGGAGTCCTGCTCTGTGAGTAAGTAAGGTGCTCCCCCAACCTTGGTAAAAAATGGACTGACTGATTATACCCAGCGGCCTCCTCATTTCTTGGTCTCAAGATGCCATCTCAGGTTGGTGAGCTGTTTTCATTCCTTCTGTCCTTCATCAGGGACACTAAGCCCCTGTCCCAAACTTGTTTTGATTCAGGCTTTGGCTAAGGAGCAAAGCCCTTCGACTTTCACTTACCCTGGAACTATGCTGTGTTTTATAGCACAAGAGTCAAGATCATGAGGCTTTATCAGTCATTAGACGTCACCATGGCCTGGACAGGGCCCTGAATCAGCAGGGTCATTCCTAGAGCACAGATAAAGCCCATTGTCAGATGCAGGGGGACCATCTTCTGTACAAAATGAGCCAAGTGACATGCTACAATAGATCGAAGACACCTCTCAGCATCTGAAGAGAAGTGAATCCTAAACCCTGTGATAGTTTTCCTTCTCGAAGTCCCATTTGGTTAAGTGCAAGAGTGACTATCGGAAAAATAAAAGATTGTATCTTGACTATACTTGTGCCTGAGTTGAAGTAGTGGATGGTCCTAACTCCATGAAAGCAAATGGAAAAAACGTCATCTACACTATTCACAGGTTCCCATAGAGTAAGTGCTCCATCAGTTTTAAACGTTCTTTTAGATTTTTATTTTTTTGATGTGGACCATTTTCAAATCTTTATTGAATTTGTTACCCTATTACTTCTGCTTTATGTTTTGTCTTTCTGACCACAAGGCATGTGGGATCTTGGCTCCCCAGTCAAGGTTGGAACCCACATCACCTGCACTGGAAGGCCAAATCTTAACCACTGGACTGCCAGGGACATCCCATCAATTCATTCTTTTCTTTTTTTCACATATATTCATTCTTATTTTTACTGTCATCATCATTGTTGTTCTCTTCAGGTCCTGCACCCATTAAGAGCTAACAAAAGAAACCCCTCCAGCTTTGCCAGGAACATTGTTAATCATTGCTCCTGTTTATGTCATGGGCTTTCGAAGTCCAGCAAATATTTTAGTTAGTACTCAGATCAGAACTCAACACTGTCTTCCACATGCAGTCGCCCTGATTGGACCTATAAAAGAAGCTTTGGGTCGCTTTTTATTCAACCCGCTGTAGTGCTGTTTGTTTTCTCCTTTCCAGGAACTTGCAAGGAGTCTCTTCTGAACCAGCCTTGAAGCTGTCTTACCTCCTCATCTTTGTTGTCTTCTTTTCTCAAGTGATCCCAGGTAAATGGTCTCTGGCATTTCCCTGACATGTCTGAGTTCAATTTCATTTCTCCAACCTGCTCCACTTTCAGAGAGATACCCTGGTGTCCCCAAAGCAGCTCAGGGATGCAAATCTGGGAAGAGAAGGAAAGGGAAATTTCCCCGCTGGGTTTTCCAAAGGCCATCTGGCCTGGAGGCATAGAGAAGAAACCCTGAAATCAATGGGAAAGAATGGAAACAAACCATTATCTGCTTTCTTTAAAGTCTAATATGATGACATAGTCATAACATACATAGTCTCCTTTTTTAAACCTTCCACCTACTGACGTGTGTCTGACTGATAGCAGTACCTAAAGTTTACCATTTGCCTCATTCCAGAGGCATTTTGTTCCTGGCTGCAGAGCACAATAAAAGAGGAAACTTAGAGGTATTTTTTAGAAGGAGATAATTCATATAGGTAGAACCACGACATTTTGGGAAAAAACACAGATGTATATTCTGCCCCATATCTTGAGCAAGCGGTGGCAGGGATGAGAAAAGAAGGGGAGGTGGGGGTCTGAGCCCCTCTGTGATTGCTTCTCGCATCACAGAAGTGCTGAATGTCACAGGACAGCTCAGAGGGCAGTAAGATCACTTGGATGTGAGGAGCAGTGTGGTTGGTGTGGCTGAGAGGGGCTGGAGGGTCCCTGAGAGCCGGCACCTCGCCTACTGCAGGAAGTCTCATCTTTTGCCACCATATTGTGCTTGGTGCCCAGCACCCTTCGTCCTCTGTCTCCCCTCACTCACTTCCTCCCATCATCACATCACACCATGTGGTCGCTCAGTCGTGTCCAAGTCTTTGTGACCCCATGGTCTGGCCAGGCTCCTCTGTCCATTGGGTTCTCCAGGAAAGAATAATGTAGTGGGTAGCTATGCCCTCCTCCATGGGATCTTCCTGATGCAGGGATCTATCCCAGGTCTCCCACATTGCAGGCAGATTCTGGACCATCTGAGCCACCTAATGTAAATACACTCATCTGACCAATCATTCCTTTCCTAGGTCTCACTGCCCAGGGCTCCTCGTGCTTCCAGGGTGTTGCTCACAAAACCTGACAGATAATGAGCTAAGCGAGCAGGGGCTGGATGGATGCAATAGCTCCCTTGATGCCCACCCCCAGACCCCCGTCCTTTGTCTGCTTCTGGTCAACAAGGCGCTCTCTGCTGTGGGCCCACTGGGCACAGTCATCGATTCTGTGGCCTCACTCAGATGAGTGACCCCAAGTCAGTGTCCTCACTGGGCTAACTTTCAATCAGAGAGAAGGGGGTGTAGATTCCCTTCCTCCACTGGGCTCTGAGGGGATGTCCTCGGTAAGAAGGAAGACAGAGCCGCAGAACTCCTCATGTGAGATTCTCGGCACAGCGCTAGGGCATCTGTGGTTCCCAGCAATGGGCGGTCCAGAGGTCAGAGCTCCTGGGTCACAGCTGCCATGATGAAGCCCAGCGTGGCATGGGTAGGCATCAAAACAGCCTCCATGATATGGCACGTCGCTTAGGTGCAAGGAACCATGATGAGCAAGCTCTCTGCTGGAAGCTAAGTTCTAGCACATTCCACCATCCTGTGGGTAGAATGACCAGTTCAAGAAAGTGGAAACAAGTTTGACGTCCCTGAGTGGGCAGAGTGGAGAGTGTGACCCTGCTGCCAGCCCTGGCATTGACCCCAAAGGGCGTTGACCCCCCAGGCCAAAGCCAATGAGAGCCAGCCCTCTGACCAGTCAACCTGGGCTCCAAAGCTTGTGACCTCTACTAATGTCCCAGAGTGGACAGGCTGGAATTAGAGGGTCCTTGGGGGGGCCCTTGCTTATCTCCCCCACCTCCTAAAAGGCAGGAAAAGCAAACTTTTTCCTTTTTTTTTTTTTTTAATTTTTGGCTGCACTGTGTCTTTTGTCCTGAGCCTGAGCTTTCTCTAGTTGCGGTGACTGGGGGCTCCTCTCTGGTTGTGGTCCTCAGGCTTCTCATTGTGGTGGCTTTCCTTGTTGCGGTTCCTGGATTCTACATCGCAGGCTTAGCCATTTGGCACATGGGGTTAGGTGCCCGGAGGCATGTGGGATCTTCCAGGACCAGGGATCAAACCTGTGTCCCCTGCACTGGCAGGTGGACTCCCAGCCACTGGACCACCAGAGAAGTCCCAAAACAGCCTTAGTCCTGGTTTGGAGCCAAGCAGGCTATTCCTTTTCTCTTTTAGAAACGTCTCTCCCCTCAGCTGGTGCCCTGATCATTCTAGGTCCTTGGCTTCAGGGTCTTAATATTTAGATCTTTAATCTTAATTGTAAGACTTATCTGAGAAACCCTGAAAGCAGGCGTATGTTCTTAGCCTGGGAATGGTGAGTGACCTTCAGAGTATTGCTGACACTCTTCAACTAGGTGGGGCATATGTGTGAGTATGTTCACAGATTTTAGTAAGAATCTGAGGGCTGTGGTACCATCTTATCTTCAGTGGGATGCCTTGCCAAGAAGATGAAAACACAAACTAACAAAATTTTAATGTGCTGTTTCCAAAAGACATCTGGTAACCCCACAATGGCGCCTTTCAGAGGGCACAATAACAGGCTGTAAATGTCAGCCCAAGAGAGATGTTTACAGTCTCTGATCCTAGTTTCCAAATTACAGCATACAATTTCTATTCACACCAAATTTGAAATTCAGCCTTTCTCCTACTGAACAAGCAAGTATAATAGGAGGGACAAAGTGAGGGAAAAGAGGTGCATAAGACAGAATACTTGCCTGGCAGTGTATTTTGGGGATTCCTGGTTGAACTGAATTATTTCTTCCCCCGGATCGTGATCTCAAGAGTTTCTTCCAAAAACAGACATTTTTGTTCTTTCTTTAGGATGTAGAATGCTTAATTTGTGTGACTCTCACACAAGTGTGTGCCTGGGAAGAAAATAAATGGTCTTCATCACATGGTAAACACTTCTGCTGTATGATGGACTCATGTTTGATGGAACTTCCTGAATTAAGTAAACTGAGGAATTCATATTTAATGGATCATCCCTGAATTACATTGGAAAGCTGAAACCTCATTCTATCGTTTTCTTTATTCATTGGCCATTCTGTCAACATCTATTGAACACCTACTGTGTGCTAGAAACTGTACTGGTAGCTGAGGCCATGGAACTAAAGTCTCTTCTCTTACTCAAGTTGGGTGAATGAAGGATGTCTTCCCAATGAAGGCCATGTGTGAGCTGAGACTATAAAAAGTGAGTACAAATCAGGCAGGGAAACTCAGAGGACAAGTAGCTTAAGTGTGTTTCAGTGTGACGACTGACACTGTGTCAGGGGCTAGTTTGAGAACCAGGCTGATGAAACTCGAGAAACTATTGCAAACAGGTGAAGGACCTGAGACACTAGAGAATTTGTCCTTCATCCTTTTAACAGAGAAACACTGAGAATTTTACATGGAGGTGTGATGAGGGATGGGAACATGGAGAGACTGGGAATTCAGAGGCTACTGAGATTATCAGCAGTGACCACAGCTGCTTCAGAAAGCAGTTTGCTGTCTCTTGTGAATTTAAGCACATGTTGACCATGTGGAAACTCAAATGCCTATGGAAACACAGACGTCCTTCCACAAAGGGACACAAAACCTTGGTGACTTTTCATACTATAACACACACACACACACACACACACACACACACACATACACACTCAAAGCTCTTTCTCCCAGTCCATACATTTGTAGACATACATGAACAGGTTGTCTTTCCTGGGGCTCAGTGCTAAAGACTCTGCCTGCCAATGCAGGAGACATAGGAGATGCAGGCTTGATCCCTGGGTCAGAAAGATCTCCTGAAAAAGCAAAGGACAACCCACTCCAGTATCCTTGCCTGGAAAATCGCACAGACTCAGGCAATGGGGTCACAGAAGAATCAGACATGATTTAGCAAGTAAACCCCACCACCAACAAATTAGGTTGTGGAGAACATCCATTTCAACAGTCACAGGAGCAGAGACTGGGACCTAGGAAAGGCAAGGCCTGTCCAGAGTTAATCAGCTAACGAGTGGTGTGACCAGACTTCCAACTGAAATCTTCCCATCCAGTTCATGACCTCATGCACTTAGAAAGACCCCACAGGACCTGAGTGAGCAGTGTCTCTTTTTAAACAGGACTCAGCTGTGGGGAGTGTCTTGTGTTGCTGAGGATGCTCCAATGCTGAAACTAGACTCTGCAGCAGTGTTTCTTCTGACTCTTGCATTCTCCAGGCAGGATGACGCAATCATGGGTGTTCTGATACTTGCAGGCACCACCCATTTTCTCACATTCAAGGTTTTTCATTTTTCTTTTTCCTATAAAGAAAGGGGAGGTGAAAAAGAAACAAATAAATAAGACATGTATAACTAAAGCTACCAGAATTCATATTATACGCAAGGAACTCCAAATTACAGTCCACAGGGACACAACTGGCACTCTCCTTGGTTTGGTGTGACTTCAAAGCTTAGAATGTTTTTCCACATTTTTTTTAAATTATAGTAAGAACTGAGATCAGATTAGATCAGTCGCTCAGTCATGTCCGACTCTTTGCGACCCCATGAATCACAACACGCCAGGCCTCCCTATCCATCACCAACTCCCAGAGTTCACCCAGACTCACGCCCATTGAGTCAGTGATGCCATCCAGCCATCTCATCCTCTGTCATCCCCTTCTCCTGCTGCCCCCAATCCCTCCCAGCATCAGAGTCTTTTCCAGTAAGTCAACTCTTCGCATGAGGTGGCCAAAGTACTGGAGTTTCAGCTTTAGCATCATTCCTTCCAAAGAAACCCAGGACTGATCTCCTTCAGAATGGACTGGTTGGATCTCCTTGCAGTCCAAGGGACTCTAAAGCATCTTCTCCAACACCACAGTTCAAAATCACCAATTCTTCGGCACTCAGCCTTCTTCACAGTCCAA